>NW_020455488.1:1214481-1335737 GCF_003342845.1 Nothoprocta perdicaria
TTTTTTTTAAACTGGACTTAACACTCTAACGTGCAAACAGCCTGACCTAGCAAAACCTCAGTGAGTCCTGGCTCATGCATGCATCCACATAAACTTGTTTACACCGTGCCTATAAAAAAGCTGTATTCACTTCTTGGCTTTTTGGCAAAGCTCTTAGATTTTTAAAGCCTGAGAGGTCATTGGGTCACCTATGCTAAGCAGCTGTATAATTCCAGCCTTAGTATTTCCCCCATTTCCCACTGCAGTGAGCCTAATAAATCATGCTCAGCTAAACAATATTCTTCAGAAAGGCATCCACTCGTGATCTGAGGCCTTCAAGAGGTGGAGAACCCACCATATCCCCAAGTAGTCTGGGTCATTCAACTTTGACAAAGCACTTAAAATATCTTCCAAGCAGATAATGATGTGCTGTAGTGACACATGAGGACATCCTATGAACCGATGTTTTCCTGGACAGTTAAGTAATACACCAATGTATAGATGTATACAGGACATAGTGAGGGGGTGATATTATCTAATGCAAACAACTGAAAACTAAAGAGACTAAAAGGTACCTTCTCAAAATTATGTCCATCTTTGGGCCAAACATCTGCCTCTGCTCTTTCTCAGACCTTATATCTGTGTAGGCAGGTAGCAGAGTACATCTGCTGAAAGAACAAGCATGGGACAAGGAGTGTGTGATCTACTTCTCTCACTAAAGATGCACATGATCCACTTTTCTTGAAGCTTTATGTCTGCAGGCTGAGCACAGCTAACACACAACTTTGCCATTTCCAGTGCTGCCAACATCTTCTGCTGAGATCAGTCATGAAAATGATAGTTATCAGACTTAGCAGAAGTCTCCAGCATAGTGGAAATGCAAATRTTATTGCACTCTCGGGACCTGGAAAAGTCCCCTAGGCCTAAATATGAGGACTGTCACTTAGGTCCTCATATATTTGGTCCTTGGAGGAAGAAAGGGCTAGTCCCTCTGACAGGTTTCTCATAAGGAAAGACAACATATTATATTGTCCTTTATCAAGATCTACAGTCAGGCTGCAAGGTCTTTTTCAGACAGGCCATAGGGATGTGAGCTGTACCAACCTGGTCCAACACCAGAAAACCCTACACCTAAGGTGTCTTTACGGCATAGCCAGACCACACAATTCTTCTTCCCACAGACCTGCAGTGCCCAGTGTCACCTAATAATAAAAACATGAGCCTGCGTGCAAAGGYTCCTCTACTCATGCTCAAGATGGTATGAACCCTGAGCAGTGTGAACCCAAGCTGGTCTACTCCAATTTGGAACCGGAGGATCTGGATCTTTTCTCTAAGAACATATGGGGAACTGTCCTGCCTCCTCTTTCCTCTCAAATTTGATTACAGACWTCTCAGATGCAGCAGGTGCTCACAAACAAGCAGAAGATAGCCGAGAAATGTGAAGCCTTTTTGGTACTAAGACTGAGTAAAATATTTCAGAAATAATGATCCTTACAGGAGATATAAATGAACTTTATAACTACAGAACAGAAAATAAGAAGAGAAAATGTTTGGATTATTTCTTTAGGTGTACTGTTGCTACTAGTGCTTCATTTTTAGAAAGCAGTCCATGTTAGAAGTGCAATGATATATCATCGTGAAATGCAGTTTGGAAGCTCACTTGACCTTTCAGTCTTGGTACTTTCTATATTAATCCCATGCTGCATAAATTATAAGAGGGAAGATAAATATTTAGTTTCTTGCTGTTCTGAACAAAGTACCACAATGTTTTCTTTGCAGACTGAAGCAATTCAGAGACGACCAGGAAGGAGGCAGACAGCCCAGTCATCTTCCCATGATACTGGCAATAGAGACTGTGCAGCTAATTGCAAAAACAGAGAATAAAGAATTTCAGACAATTTTCCCAAAATTTCAGACAGACAAGAATACAAGAAAATAGAAGCAGAAAGGTAATTAAAAGACATAAGAGAATTTCAGACATTTCACTGAGACTGTGGCACTTACTTTTGCTCTTGATTTATGGAAGGACTTGCTGAAGAGCAAATAAAAGTTGCTGTCCCTCCACCCTTCATTAAAATTCATTAATAATTACTCTTCRAGGCTTTAAACATTTCCCCACCAAGCACTTCAAAATGAAAACCAAAGAGAAAACAGCAACAGGCCCCTCCCCTCCAATTTAAATCTGATTTTCATTGGCTCTGATTTATCAGTGTAAATTAGGATTGTTTGGCTGAAAAATTTTGCCCAAGGGGAGCTAGATCTAGGTTTGCAATTTTTCTGGTATGCTCAGCACACTGCTTGTTTAAAAGCATTCCAGGAACTTTATCAAGTTGTCCATTAGGATTAATGGTTCACTTGAACCAGTTACCCCAGTTACTTCCAGTTCTTTGAGTGGAGGCAGAAATTACGCAGTGCAGGGACTGAGGGCTAAAYCACTGTTGCAGCTGAGTGTAGATCTGTGAGGGAAGAACTCAAGGGTAAGGCCATGGTTTCACCCCTGAAATTGATGAATAAAGAATTGAGGAAGAAGTGAGACAGATGACTAAAGACCAGTATCCTGTAATTTCCAGGAAATCCGAATCAGTCTGTTTAACTTTCTCTTGTTTTTCCTGATATTGTTGAAAACTGTTCAGAGTGGTCTTTGTTTCCAGATTCTGGCAGAATGCACATGCATCCAGTTAGCATTCAGTTTCTTTATGGACTACACCTGAATCACTGGAAGTGCATTCATCTGCCGTGTCTATTGGATTCTTAAAGACTTTTTTGTTCCGTGTTATACCTGGCAGTACTAAACCAAACAGAACTTCCAGAGTCTTCAGAGGGAGTTCTATCCATAGATTAAGTGTGAAACCAGGCTGTTAGAATCTTTCTTATCCCTTCATCGAGTGATAATGGGATTTGTATTGATTCATTGATGGGCGATTATACTCCTTAGTGTCTGTGCCATTAATACTTATTGGTAAAACGTATTACATGTGGAAGGTCAATACCTCATCCATATCTTTTTTTTTTTTTTTTTTTTTTTTTTTTTTTTTTTTTTTTTTTTTTTTTTTTTTTTTTTTTTTTTTTTTTCCCCCCAGTCTTGTTTTGGTAGTTGAAACCTTGTCTCTAATATAGCAGCCAACTACAACAGAGGCTTTCTCACACACAGATTGGCTCCACTTCTTCCTATAGATACAGTACCAGAATGATAAAATAAAAAATAAGTTAGACAAATATTTGTACATAATGAGAACCCCTAGCATGGAGTGTAAACTGGCTAATGGGAAATATATGGGATGCCTGTGGATCTCATGGTACATATAGCATTCAAATCAGCTTCTTTTCTCTATTGATGCCTCTTTCAAACAGTCCTTTGCTCCTGTGCTGGATCTGTTGTCCTTGAAAACAGTTGGACTTTCACTCTACCTTAAGGCAAAAGAAAAGGTTAGCCCGCTTTGGATGAAGTCTCAGTGTAATCTTTAGGAACTAGGCCCTCTGCAGAGATAACAAGCGAGCTGGTGATGGCATTCAGATACAGATATATGTCTTCTGGGACCCAGGCTGGCACCACCAATTTATTTCATGTTGACCACAAAATAACCATCACCTTATAAAGACTTTCATTTATTACTAGTGACTGGTGAATCTCTGGAGGTTTCCTTGGGACAAATACCAATTCAGCTGCCAAACCTTATCTGAACTATCTGAACCTCTYGTGTCTAAAAAAATTGGGCTGGAAATCTCATCAGATAAGGATTTACTCTGTGATTGACTGTAGTTATTGCTTCCAGATGGGTCTGAATTACTGGCATAACTACCTTTCTTTTGGTATTTGATGTATCTAATTCTGACTCAGACCCTAAAAAAGAAAAAAAAAAATATCAAAAGTGGCTATGACCAAAAACTAGAGATATATTTTTATTTTAATTTTAATTGGCCTCCATATTTTTCACTTTCCATCCTCCACTTTTCCGTTTCTTAATTGTCCCTGACCTGAAGACATACCTGCATTTTTGCAGGAGGCAGAACTCTGATTAATTCCCATGAAGCTTTGTGACATTAGCCTGCCTTATTTTGATAAAAGTCATAGTAAAAGAAGCAGGTAATCAGGAGGGATAGGAGAATGGCCATCCTGACCCATTCAGCTGAGYAGCTGTAAGAAAAGTTAGGGTGTGTACAAAGAGTTGCTATAGTCTGCCTGAACTTTGATTGATTTTTATAAACAACGTATTGTTTTCAAACTATATATATTTATTATTTAAATGTTTATAGTGAACTCAGATTTTCAATATTTTATTCAAAAAAACAAGACTTTTATTTAGTTTTTGGTCTGCTGATGGTTTTAAAAATTGTTTGTTGGCATTGACTGACAACAGTTCCCCTGTTTCTTACTATTTTTATGGAGGGGGAAAAAAAAAAAGCTACTGTAGTAGTAAACAAGCAAACAGCACTGTCCAGAAAGAGGGTACCACTGGTACAAGTGAAAAGTGAAACAGTGAAAAGACAAACAGTGAGGGTGGGGAAGGACTCTGCAGATCTGAGAATAAGAAATGTGACCTTGACATGCAGAAGTGCAAGGATTCAGAGAGGTGCTGATTTTGTTAGCTGCTTACTTCAGTTTCACGCCTTTGCATAAACCAGATTAGAGGCCAATAGATGTCTCAGCAGGACAGGGATTAGAAGTTGGTAGATTTGCAAAAGCGAAGGGTAACTCACAAAGGAGAAGAATATGTCCCATTAGTGTGAGTCCATGATGTYCCACCACCTTATTTGGATGGCCTAGCATCTTCATGCAGTGGTACCTACTGATTGGAAGGGATGAGTTAGTAGCTGAGTACAAATCCATCTGAGTACAAATCTAGTGGTCTCTCTAGCTTTCTAACCTGTCTCTTGACAGTGGCAATTTTGAAAGATGAACCGTGGAGCGGTTTCCCAAGGGAAGAGGTAGAAGTCCCATGTCAGGGGACTTTTACAATTAAACCAGACAAAACACTAGAAAACGCACTGTAGCTGTAGAGGCCAATTCTGCATCAGCAGGGAGATGGATTGAATGATCTAATATGGCTCTTCCATCTGTAATTCCTGTGAGTCTATGAATCACATCTCTGTGTGGCAATGCAGCGAATAAATACAGTGCAGAACGGCATCATCAGCTATCTTGGTATATCTCTGTAACAGTAACATGAGTAAATTAGGCAGACAAATTCCAAAAACGGATATATTTGACTCTTCAGTTCTCAATCCATCTGTTCAAACTGGCTGTGGTACAGTATACTACTGCTAATTCCTACACTGCTCAGGCTGGAAACAAGATATTTTGTGTCAGGTGTGCTATCAGCAAATAACTAAACCATTATTTAGTTCATGTTTTGTTGTAAACAGTGTTCCTAACTCRACTGGCACAAATACAAAATACAAAAAGTGGCCGAGCTATCTATAGCCCCTGTGAATTTTAGCTGTAACCATATGGAACGATCTTGCAGAAGCAGACTATAAAAATTGAAAATATGACCATTTAAGATGCAGAATGTCTTCTGATTGGAAGAGCAAGGAAGGAYTGAAACATTGCATCAAACAAATGAGCTCAGGCTTCATCCTGGTCCTGTGCCCAGACAATCCAGATATAAGTGAATTCTTGGACATTTGGGTGGTGTGTCTAAGCAAACCATATGCCAGACTAGCCAAACATTTCTTTTGTGCACTCAGCTAGGCCTAAGGCTTAGAAAGACCTCTCATTTTTTTGCCTGATTTGCGAAAGGGAAGTATCAAACATGTATCAAGCTTCGTTTTCCACAATACTCACTACTGAGCAGAATCATATGAAACGTATCAGTGTGGTGCTTTCGTGGAAATAAGGGCTATATACAGAGATGTTAATCCAGTGTTTCACCCTGCTACACTTACACATTAGAAGAAATTTCTCGAGCGGCTTGTAAGATACTTCTGGCTGTTTTTCATAAATTAAAAAGGAGAAAAAAAAAATGATGACCTTTCTAGCTCTTTTCATTCCTGTTTCAAACTCCTACAGGCCCAACCATCAAATGCTGATTTTGCCAGTCACTGCTCAATCCCTCCCCTCACGGTCATGACCTTTCCATGGCCCTTCTTAACTCTTGTCATTAAGTGTTTCTCCATTTCCCGGATTTGTAGTGTGAAGTTTCTGACGCGCCTGCAGGATCATATTTGATGGCACGCGGTTGCAGAGGGCCGTGTCCCCCGACTGCCACCCTGCCTTGTGACCCCCAGCCTGGCAGAGCGGGTGCGAGGCCTCATGTTTCATGGCTGAGGCCAGCATTACTTGGGGATCGAATTAGAGCTGTGAATCCAGGGAGTTTGCTGAGATTTGACATTAGAGCTGAAGCTCTTCCATCTCAAGCACAGACACTATGATTTGCAAAAAAAAAAAAAAAAAAAAAGATCACCACATGCAGATCTAGTTGTGTAGCTGTGTGTTCCCAGCATGTATACCACACACAAACACAAGTGGTAACTATACGTAAGATCCTTCCAGTCTATACAAGTATATATTATATATTTTTAAGTATATATTATATATTTTTACACATATGCATATATTCACATTCATGCACACATATATATTCCAACCAGATCATTCAATTTGCAGGTTGTTTGATGTCAACAGGTATTCCAGAGAACGCTGGCTGTTCACAAAGTTACCAGAGAAATCAGTTCCATGACATTTAGACTGGCTGATTTATTCATTTTGAACGCCAGAATAATTCCTTCACTATTCTTCATTCATTTTTTCTCTTGTTTAAAAAAGTTTCATTCACTTGGTCATAAATAAATAAGTAAATAAATAAATAACCAGCATGTGGCTTGGGTAACCAATTCCACACCTTTGTGGATAATGAAATTGAACTGTTTATAAATAAACCATAAGCTGAAATGTGTTTGCATAAACTATTTGATAAACATTCAGGAAAAGAGCTATTGAGGAAAAAAAAAAATCCATCTCCATATTTTTACTGTAAAAATAAAAAACATTTTTGGGAGGAGGGGGAAATGTTTGCACCTTGTCCTCTATTTTTGGACTGGCTCAATATAGAAATCCCTTAGCAGAAAATATTGAAATTGATAACAGATTACTATTTGAAATTAAAACTTAAGAGTTATTCCCAGAAAAGGGAGTTGATCATATTTTTCACTGTTAAGGGAGATTGTTAGTCTACACCATCTCAAGGCTTTGGACAGATCAGCCAGACAGCGGTGGTTGTCAGAGAAAGAACCTGTCTCCTTCTCTGTTTGTCCCCAACCAAGGAAGATGACTGCAAGTGGAACATCTAAATATGGGCTGGCGAATGTTAGATTAGAAAAATACCACCCATAATGTCCTACTAAACTGACACAAAGTTTGTTTCTTATATTACGTACAGTTGTGACTAAATTACGAAAGGACCCGTCAGTATCAGATGAACTATATTTAGCTCATCATTTAATCAGGATTTAATCAAATGTGTCCACTTACATTATATCTGTTTTGGACCTGGATTTACTAGAAAGGAATCTATGATTACAATAAATGAATCTTCTTGCTCTGAGGCAAAAGTCTGAAAAGGCTGCAGAGCGCTATTAGGATTTTTGTTACCTGTGGGCTTCTGGATTAACCAAAGCATATGCTGAGAGGTTTGCACTACAGTGTAGCCCCAAAACCTAAATGTTGTGACATTACCAAGTAGCTTATAATTAAAGTATGTTGCCATTTCACCATGCTTTCATTTACAGGAGAAAGTGCAAATTCTATTCTATGTGAACTTTAGATACATCCAACTTTTTTCTTTGTTCTTTTCTTTAAAGCTTTGCAACAAATGCATCTCCATATGCTTATATTAGTTAATCTAGTATTAAACATATTGGCTGTGCAAAATGTTGGCATGCATTAATAAATGTTTTCATTTTTTTTATTCTTTTTTTTTTTTCTTACTTTAAATTCTTCCTTTGACTACACAAGCAACAGCTGTCTGGCTTCCTGTTCAGTACTGGATCTAATGCCTCTACAGAAATCTAGGTCAAAACACTTGGAATGCATGAATATCAAACAGAGTTTTCAAAACAGCAAATGAATACATCTTTAACTGGTGACATTTTCCCGTAGCATATGGCTGCAAGCTCAGGGGACTGCATGCTTTTTTGATGAATATGTTCCGTCAAAAACTAAGGAATGGCAGTGGGCTTATATCACCTTCTGTTTTGCCTTATGAAATGATAATGCAAACTCATAAATGGATACTACTATCACAAGACTTCTACCTTTTGTCCAATCCCAAAGTAGTAAAAGGCCTACTGGTTAAGAGACTTACTCTYTGGTTGTGTTAAAGTATAAAAGACAACTGCCACAGATGCTTTTTTGTAAAGCACTTGCCCATGTCATGTGGGGGCTCAAGCCTACCTGCATTTCCATACTAGTGGAAAACAGCAACATACGGCGACCAGGAGAGAGACACAGATTAATTCCGAAATTCTCTAAAGACATTAAACCGTGCAAATAGTTTTTGAAAAAGAATAGCTTGGTATAAAAAGGTAATATTAACATAGTGTAGCTCATCAGTGCACATGCCAGGAAAGTAGAATATTTTTTAAGGATAAAAATTAGATATTAAAGGAATAAGATAAAACCAAAGTGCACGTATTTCAATAAATCCCATATCAGCCCTAAAGTAACAGCCCAAAGAAAGCTGCTCTAACAAGCTTGTCTGCTATTATTTGAGAAGAAAACTTGCATTTGGCAGCAATAACTGTGTGAACAAAGAACAACCAGGAACAACATGTTCAATAAATAACCAACCAGAACTTCTGACCAGTAGGCCATAAGGGAAATATTATTTCTCATCAAATAACAAAAACAAAAAAAAACCCCATACCTAATATCTGTTCAGGTACATGAAAAAAGTAGGAAATCATCTAATTAAATACTTCTGAATATCTCCTAAGAAAAAGGACTAAAACTGCACGGTGACCAGGAACACAGAGTAGCCCACTGGCCTGACTTGCAGGGTGTTCAGGTTCGATGGTGACCAGACTCTTGGCTGATTCCAACCTCAGTTACCTGGAGGATGAAATGGGGGATAAAAATGCTGAATTTGAGCTCTTTGCAAAGGAACCAGCATTTTTTTTTTTCTGGGTTCACAGTGATGGAGCAAATGTCAGAACTGAGCCCATCTAGATCCTAGAATGTGAGAGGGAAAGTATTTCAGAGTTGACTGAATTCGGAACATGTTTCTCAGCAGTTCATTTAAACAAAACGGAAATGTTTAGCTAACCAAAAGATAAAAGAATGGGTAAATTAAATATCTTCAGTCTCACACTCACTCCTCACAGTTTACAGGAAACATAGCTGTTTTCAAAGCCATTTCAAGTGAGTGCTTGATGTATAGTTTGCAAAAAGTAACTGGTTAAATAAAAATGAAAAATATTGATCCTTTAGAAATAGTTTTATTTTTCCTTCATTTTGTTCTGACATTCCTAGGTGCAATTTTGGAAACATGATGTCTCTTTTTTTTTCTTTATCTCTCTCTCCCTTGATGTCTTTTATATATCTTATGTCACTCAGAAGAATCTTCATTATGTTTAACTCAAGAAAGGCAACAGCAAGGTTCTAACCTTCACATGGTGAGCAAATATACTTCTTAAAGCAAAAATCACTATCAATGCTATTCATGGAAAAAGCCATCTGATTAGTTTAGTTGGGTATTTAGTCATCTGGAAAAAAGTATCACTTAAGACCCCTTATTTGTATAACCCAGTGGCACATTTAGTAATTTCTCCTTAGTTGAGAAATATTAACAATTCACCCCATAGTGCCCATTAGAATTACTGTCCATTTAGGAGAATAAAAAAGGCCATTTTCACAAAACTTTTATGAAAATTTTATATATATATATATATGTGTGTGTGTGTGTGTGCATATGTATATATTTATATATTCACTGTATTTATGAAACTACATTTTTTAAAAGACATTGCAATGTTTTAATTTGGATGTAGCCTTCCTGTCAGGAAGATTACCAGAGCTACAGTCATTTGCTATTAGGGAAATGAACTAAAATGCACATGCGATGAAAAGGTACACATCACATAGCTTTATTTTGAAGGTGAAGATCTAGCTTCTCTTGAGACCAATGCAAAAAAATGCTAAATCTTAATTCTACCTTCCTTAGTGCAAATTTCATCTACTCAAGTTAAACATAAGGCTATATATTTATATATCTGCTCGTCTGTGGGATACACTAAGTAGCAGAACAACATAGATTACTGAGCAGGGGCAGTACTATTTGAGCTACGAAAGCAAAGCTCATTTACCTTCTAAGCTTATTTTATTTTTCTTAAATCAACATTAAGAAGGAAAAGTTGAGATATTAATTACCCGTTTACTGCCAATGTAGCGGAAAATGTAATTTATAGTCCACTTGCAAAAAAGTGCTTGCTTAATTTAAGAACTCAAATTATTCAAATAACAGTTTGAATTTGATTATTCGTATAATTGAAATGTTGCTCTTGCAGCCTGAATTGCTTCTCTGAGTTATAACCTCAGCAACAGTTAACTAAGACCTCACTCACTGTGGAAATGATCACAAGTATGAACTGCAAAGGAAGAGAGAGGAAACCAATGAACAGTATTTACCTGCAGAAAAAATTATATGCACGGCATCAAGGTTTAGTTTGAATTCAGGGTTTCTACAGGGATTCTCTGTATATAGAGAGCTGCATACATAGAGGTTTTGCCCCTGACATCATTTTGCCATATAGACCAGGATGCAATATATTTCTTCCCACAGATTTGTACTGAAAATCTGCTACATCTGTTTGATGTAGCATTTGAAACACTTGTGGAAATAAACCTTAAGAACCACTGAGGCACTAAGGCTTTAGTGAAACTGGGGAAGATCTAGTTTGTATTTCAGAAATGTACTAAGGTATTTAAAAAATCTTGCACCTATAAAGACAGACAGTCTCACCTGGCCTAGAGCAAGTTTGATTCCAATGCACTTCGATTTTCTTGGTAACAACATCTCAGCTTTTTCATGATTTTGAAAAGAGAATCAGACAGATCTAATCCTGATAAGTTTCTTATACGTATATCACTTTAAATTCTCTACAGTAACTACATAGCAAGTACTTTTTAGCTAATGTATAAGGGATACTATTATTATTTTTCAGATAGAGTCATCATTAGTTGATTACTTCAGCTGTCCAGGGTATTCTCCTGTCTCTATACTTACCCTATTAGAGGTATTTTCACTTTGACTACATTTTCATTATATGACTAAAAGCTCCTAAGAATATATATCAGTCCACCATGTAAAACTTCTTTGCACCCTGATGCTGACATGGGAAATWTGTCATCCTACAAAATAAAACAAAGCAAAAAAGACCCCTAGCACAATCAGAAAATCCTAAGCATGCCGACAGACCTAAAATGTAACAAGTYAGAAGGCTTTTAAATTGCAGATGAGCTTTGCGAACTATGGATGCAGTATAGTACAAGCTTTTTTTCCTCAAAATCTCAATGTCTCCAAAGACAACACTTCATACTTTGCTGCCGAGAATATGAAACTCTCAGGCAGCCAATGGCATGATGTTTTCCTTTATTTTTTATTTTTTTTTCACACCCTTCTTTCCCAGCTTGTCTTTTCTTGTCTAGTCTTTTCTTTTCCAAACAAGCCTAATTCAGTCTCCACATTTCAGYCTCCCCATCCTCCAGTCCTTCTTTTATTATTCTTTCCTTCTCAGCAGCCTGCCTGTCAGCCAGGAAAAGGAGGGGTTAATAAAAGCATGATTGAGTTGTAAATAGGTGACATTTGGATATCAAGTATGAATCAAAACTAAAGCTTTTTTTGGGGAGTTGTTTTTTTGTTGTGTTTTTCTAGCATAGACACCCTCCCTTTCACCACCTTCTCCTATTCCACCTTTTTACTGTACAAAGGGACGAATTAAAGGTCTTCCCTGTCATGTACTCCCCATTCCAAGGCCCTCACTGATATCAAAACTCCCAATATGTTTCCCCAAAAAGCTGCTTTTTGCCCAAAAGCAGAGTTATTAAGCGCAGGGCTGATCTGGGGAGCATTTCGACCCGTCAGCCAGCGGAGGAGCGAGCCAAGGGAGACAGAGAGGCACAGAGAGCCCAGCTTGGAGAGACCCCATTAGCAATTCCCCTGCCGAGGTCTGAGTGGCAGTTGGGAACAAGGCAGTAACTGTTTGCCCGTTGCCCATTCTTGTGTTATTGGGTAAAATAAAAGTTCTTTTCTCTGAGAATCTTTGTACAATAAAACAACTCTCAGTCATTCGCGAGTCAGGGGCGAAAGAGAAAAGGGCCTCAGTGTAAAGTGCTGCGAACTGGCACATTGTTTCCAGTCATTTTCTCACTATTCACATATAAGGGGAAAAAGCAGGGAGGGGAAAAAAGGGGAAGAAAAAGGGCAGAGGGATGAGAAAGGAGGGGGAGGGAGGAGGGGCAGCCCAGGGTATCTTTTGACAGAAATGTCAGATGTGGAGGCTGGGGGGGCCGGAGGGAGTGGGGGTCTAGGGAGGGTGAGCTTTGCCTGAAAGCTTCCAGCCCAGCTCCTCTCCATGCGCTTCCCCAGTTTTAACTCACACGGTAAGCATCTGACAGCATATTCTTCTACAATAAGTAAAAATCCAAAGATGCTAATGCGCAGAAGGGGTCACAGAGTGCCCCCAAAGCCAAGAAGCAGTAGCTCTTCTTCAGGCACCAGGATGAACAAGTTCCTAGGAGCTTCGACCACAGGTCTGCTCAAAAGTTGCCTGCTTAGCTCAGAACTCAGGAGAAAAGTCTCCAGTAACAACTCAGGACCTTTAAAATCATTTTGAGGTGACAACACATGTAACGACAGATTTAGTGGCACTACAGTGGGGATTCTGGGATGCCCTCCATGGCTCCTGTAATTCAGGAAAGACAAAAACATCCCAAAAGAGACAAGAAAACTGATGATCTCAAAGTAAGGGAAAATTAAAGTTCTTGTAAAGAAGCAGAAGACATGCAGACATGCAGAAGGCATGGAAAATTGTGGCATGGCATCAGGTTGATGACTCAGTTATTATCAGACTGTGGCCTAGAAGGAGACCTGGTCTGAATGGAGAGTCTGCATTGCTCCTGGAGCAAGCCTGCAGCAAGGATCAGCAGGCCGTGTGGGTTGGGATCAATGGGAGAGAGATCCTCTCCTTCCCACAAACCTTCCACTCAGAAATCCCATGTATGATTATATACTTATGGAGTCCTTGTTGAATGTCCCTTGTTCAAGTCTGACTCTATTGTTTATGGCTTAAGTTACCATGAGTTTTTAATTCAGTAGAGGGAGCTGTGGGTGAGAGTGATGCAGTTCCTACTGAGGGAAGATTGATTGTGTTCATTCAGCCCCCACAGCCTGAAAATGCTCCCTATTTATTTTATTCAAGTTCTTGTTACAACACATCCCTGAGTTGCCAAGTCATTTTTTTCCACTAACAAAAGTCCTTTCCTTTTCCCTGCTCACTTATGTGATATAATCAATCCCAAGAGCGCTCTGGTATTTCACTCTAATTTAGACCCCCTAGTGCCCAATCTGTTTCTTGATGGCTACATGTATTACACCAGAGAGTGCTCAATATTTTATAGAGCTCATATAGTTTTAGCTGCCACTTATTTCGTATTTAAATATGGTATTGAGCTGGATCAGTACCGTTCCCAGCTTGGGGATGGCCAAGACCCAGTGTCTGATCTGAGCATTTCAGTCTAAGTCCTCTCTGATATCTTTGGCATGCTTCTTTGTTTAGTAAGCTGGTGTTAAAATCAACATATACATTGGTCTTGCTTCATGATTGCAATGATTTCATTGCTTCATGGTTGCCAGCTAAGATACATATAATGTTGGAGAAATAGTTCTATCACTTGAACTGTCATCCAGTAAAAATAAAAAATATTGGCCAGAGACTAAAGGATAAATTAAGTTCAAATATTGGAGCAGAAGTTTGTGAGCCAGAACTGATCCAGCAGAAGCTAAAAGCACATTTACACATATGCTAGTAAATTATGTATTTATCTGTTTAGTAAGTGCAGAAGAAGTTAGCTCACCCAGCAAGAAGACCTACAGAATGTGTTGCAACAAGACAGCTGTCATTACCCTCGAAGTAACTGRGAAGTCCCAGACTTTCTTACCTTTCCACAGCATCTGAAAGGGTTTTTTTTTTTTGAGCATCCTCTGCAAACTGTATTTGGCAAGGGCTATTTGCAACTCTTCTGCAGCAAAATTGAAGTAGGTTCATGGCCTTCCTGGGCTCTGTCTTTTGAGCACAGCTAGTCCTCTGAAGCTGAAACTGGACTGAACAAATACCAATCTGGTTAATAAGCTTCAGGAAAGTTTTGCACAGACTGAACTAGAAAGGAAAAGCAAAAATAGCTTGGAAGCAACTGTTTATTTAAACTCCTTTCCACTACCTTCCATTTTATCTTCTTTCTTGCTTTGCATGTGGTCTGTTGAGGCTGAAAGCTCTTCAGACTAAGAAACACTCCTTTATATTTGTAATTCAAAGTATAGTCCACTCTTAAAGGCCAGACCAATTAGTCATTAGTCACAATACATACGTTAGTTATGTAGTTAGTTAGTTACCCCATAAATTCAATGGTACCTTTACACAATGAGAATTTTCCACAGAAATTTGCAACATAACAGTGAGGAAAGTTATCCTATCAATCCATCTGATATCACTTTCCATCATGTCCAAATATGACAAAAGCAAAGGAATGCTAATTTTATACTGAAATTCCTTGATGATCTCCTGGGCTGTTCCTGAATTCTGAACTTGAAATTATCACTGTGTCCTGGGAAATCGCTCTGTGTCCCAGCTCTGTGGATAGCAGCACTTTGCTCTGGAAGAGTAGAAGGACAGGCAGGACACAAGCTCAGTTTGAGAGAGACTTCTTTGTGAAGCTGGGACAATGGTTTGAGAGATGATCTCTGCTGAGTATCAGATGAAAGTGACCCTTTCTGTGATACTTTACAGTACAGGGGATGGGTGTTGAAACTGCCTTGTCCCATTAGGCCAGTCAGCAACCTCTTGCTTGTATGAATTATGAGCAACCTTTATGTTCATAGCCACTAGATTAAATGCAGTGAGCAAAGCAGACACGAGCTAAATATCCACAGGGATTTATTGAGTCTAATTTTCTTCCATTGAAATTATCACCACTATCACTATTATTATTATTATTTTGCATTGTTCTATCCTCATGTCAAATAGCTTTAAAACAAGAAAAACAGGAAATTTGAAAAACACTTTAAAATTAGCATGCAGTTATTAGAAAAGTCGGTAAAAACTTATGGCCCTGCTAATGCAATGTCGTGTGAAAAATCTCTCAAGAGCATTTTTCTTGCTTGAAATCATGATGAGCACACACAGGAGGTTCAAAGAGCTGAAGGTATGGAGAATGAAGCAAAATGACATGAGACCACCACACTAAGAAAGTAAGAGCCAAAGATTTTTCAGTGCTAAATCCATCTGGCTCATACATCTATTTTGCTGCATACTAGGATGACCTGGGGCTAGTCTGTTATTATAGTTATTGCTTAAGCATCTATACAAATATTATTAAGTCTATTAAAAAAAAAAAAAAAACTTTTTCCCTGGGAGGCCTAGAGACTGTGCAAACCAGGAGGTTTAGGATAATAACTCCTGAATTCTAATCCTACCACTGTTGCTGATTTGCTTGCTGATTTATGGATGATAGTGTTATCTTCCTTAGGAATAATAATATCCTTAGTTCAACAACACTAGTGACTGTGTTCCTATTACTCCTATTATTTAATGCAATATGAGGGTAGGATGTACTACAGTTATAGGCCAACTGGCTTGCTGAGATTTTTGGTTTTACTATCCAGTCTTCCAACTAGTTTAAAAGCAAAGGCCACAGGGAAAACGGGAGGAAAATAACATATTCACCCTTTTGTTTAACTGCAAATTGCAACAGGTAGAGCTTTCCAAAGGCCTTTTGATTCCAACACAACTTCATGGTTTCAGGGGCTTATAAATCACACTGGCATTTTGACCTTAAAATGTTACATGAAAATGAAAAGACATCCTGGAGAGTTTGCTATGCAGTTTTGACTTCAGAAGCAAAACTGTATGACAGAACCTTGCAGCCCAACCAACATTGCTTCTAGCAACCTCAGCCTGAGCTATGAATGAGATATAAAAACATGCTGGTGCTACCTTGAGTGGAGAGTTGAAAAGTCTGCATCTGTACCAGTGAAATTATAATGTGTAAGGGACCAGATTTTAAACCAGAGAGAAATTAACCTTTTATTAATATCATGTTTATGTAAGATAGTCATTTGTAATTTTCACCATTGGATTGACAAAGAACTGCTAAAGTCTAGTTCTTCGTAGGTCTCCAGACAAGTGTTGAAAACAGGTTCCATACACATATGAACTATTCTTTACCTCAAATACTTTCAAATGAATTTCATATACACTTGTACAAATACCTATATTCTGCTGCTTTTTCCTCTAAAATTGGGATCTGGATCCAAAAGTATTGATTTTAGGTAAGAATCTCTTAACTGAAAATCATTTTCTTCGATGGATTGCATTTTACCTCTAGTTAGCTTTCGACAAAAGCAAATGTGCACACACATACACAAATCCCCAAATCTCTGAATAAACTCATAACCCTTTGTATGCAGTGTTACTTGGAAGAGCTATAGGGCTGCATAATTACCCCAACTCCTGCATCAGGCAGGGAAAGTTAGTGACATGTTGAGTGAAATGCTACACTGTGTTAATAACGGTTTTGAAAGAAATCAGAAAAGTTAATCATGTGTGGACACAGGGTTAAGAAGCAATGTAACAGACTATTAAGTTTAATATAGATATGTGATATAAGCATATGCAGACAGCCATTAGCATAAATTCATGTTACAGAAGAGCAGCGCAGCATACCGTGCGATGGATTTATAGCATACGTGGCATGCAGGACGGGCATCAGAACAAGGGAGAAATGGGTCAACAAATTCATAGACAGGTCTTCAGTCAGATTGGCAGAACCAGGGCAAATGCGACCACGCTGCTTTTGAATGGTGATGCTGTCTGAGTGACTATCTATCACATAACAGTCAAATTGCTTGGCTGCTGTTTTCTATGGGCTTAAGCATGAAGACGTCAAAGTCTGGAGYGCACATGGGGTCCTTCACTTTGCATTCTTACTATGTGATGAGGACAGCTCTTGCAGATCAATTTCTACTCCYTGTTTCTGTAACGGAGACACTGCCAAATTCTGCAAAAGCAGAAGTCCAGTGCTGCTCTCCAAGAATAAGAATTGCATTTTGGAGCCTGTTTGTTTTTGTCTCATTTACCTGCTTTCAGGATCCCTCATTCATATTGTATTAATTCTATTTAGCTACTAACTGGACTGAGCAAGGAATGTGCAATAAGTTCAGCAAATTTACCTCCTTTTTCTCTGTGCAGAGTGTCAAAACTATTCATTATGCAAATTCACATGTGAATTACGTGAACTTCCCCAGTTTGCTAGCTGCCTGCCTTGCTATTTGACATCATCTGAATATATGTGGTTATAAAAGGCTTCTGCTAACTATTCTTACTTGTAAAACTTGATTGAGAACAGACTCCCAGAAAACAACTAAAAAGATGTTCAAAATCATTTGCAATTAGACTATCTGAAATGATTCATGGCATATCCTGAKAGAAGCCAAAATGGAGCTCCTAGAGTTTGTTTAGAGCAAATGGAATTTTTACTCTCCACGTCTAGTGGTTAGTGCAATGCAGAGTAATTGGTAAAGGGCTGCAACTGGACTTTTGACAACATTTATAGCGTGTATAAATTGTACTGAACCACTTGTCCTTCATAATCTCAGAWAGTGCTTTTACACTCAAGATGCTTCCTGCGTTCTGGTTCTTCCTTGCAATAAAAGCCTGCAACAAAATAGTGGTAGGCCTGATTCAATTTAATAGTGGTCTCCTCACAATACCTACAACTGCTTAATGTTATGAATCCTTAGAGCTATGCTACTTTTTCATCAACAAAAGAAAGGGTTGCAACCTTCCCAACATACAAGGTTTTTATTGTATTTTRCCTTTGGGAATTTCCAGCCAAGCCTAATCTCTGTCTTAATTGTGTGTGAGGGAGAAAGTCTCCCATCAGCTCAAAGGGTCGTTGATATTCAGGTGAGAGCCAAACTGTTGTCCAAAATTTGATGATCRCTCTGCCTTTGAACAGCTGTGTGGCATCTTATGACTCAAGGGTGAAATTGGCTCTAAGGGTGATTGTCACTCAATTTAAGCCCAAATATTACTCAGTGTATTTGCCCAGTTCCCCACTTTCCCAGATTTTAGGGGATCGGCTGGGCCTTACCTTGGAATGATTTGTAGTTTGCTAGTGTTTATTTCAACAAGTTACCTTGATTAAGATAATTTTCATCCCTCTCATAATCTGCAATGCCAAGACTAGATTCCCCCAAATTATTGGTGGCGCGTGCGATTCTGCCTTATCAGGACTGCTAWTAGAGACATATTTTAAAATGAGTACAAAAGAGGAGTAAATATAGTGCTGAAATATGAGCATCAGTGTTTTGGCTGGAAGAAAGTATCTTTTTTTGCACAGATGCAATATTGTCACTATTTTGTGTTATGTAGCATTTACTGCATAAATTGAAGGGATTATTGATCCTAATGAACTCTTTGGTTATGCACCACTTTTCCCTTCTGAATGCGGATTTTAACACTGCAAATGAAAGGAAAGGGATGGAGAAAAGCCATSTAACTGAAAGGGCACCAATTGCTGGATAATTCAAGTAGATTTCTGCTGGTTGTGCTGTGATGTTAAAAAGCACAGTTTGGAACCAGCCTCGTTTAGGCACAAAAAAGCATTGGCCTGGAGGACTTTTGAAATCACCGCTGAGCTGCTGAAAATATATAATATGCTGAAGAAAAGATGATAAGAACAAATGACTTAACTGTGAAATGCCAACTATCTTCTGGACTAAGTTAACACAAAGCAGAGAAACGTTTATCCTCCTTACTTTTTGGGACAGGAGTGGGGAGAAAGAGGGACAGAAAGGAGGGACAGAGAAGAAGAAGAAAGAAAGGCAACTATTTCTAGCTATTTGTGTCAAGTATCTTCAAAATACAAGAAAACAAAGMGAATAATCCAGAGAAAACACAATCTCTACACCAGAAATAAATATCTATATGTACAGATTGATTTATACAGTGCAGATACTCTATAAGCACTTTGCTGTTGAAGTTTTGCTAAGATGATATTAGAACGTCTATGTACTTTCTTGCTMCCACCTCATTATCCTGCAGTGAACTTCTCCATTTGCTTCTAATACAGCAATCTTTTTATCAACACCTGTAAGGAAGGGCCACAAATGATAGAACGGGATTTCCAGCAAAATACAGCCGAAATACAGAGAGAGAGCACCAGGATTGTGTTGTCCTTCATTTCCTGAAAGGCTGAGCTAAATGCTCTATATTCATAGAATGCCTCCTTCCTCCCCACCTTAAATAAAGCCCTCCCATCGTATTTATTATCATTCCAATTCATCAAAGTTCTTTTTTAATAAGAAAAAAGAAGTTCTTTCAGCAGTGGCGGAAATTATTCTAACATTACCTTTCAATGAAATGTCCCCTCCCCTGGTCCACTGTGTATAAGCAATCAAGGGGTTAAGTTTAGATCACTAACGTATGTACCATGACCCCAGAATGCTTCATCAAATGTACTCATTACCAACTGAGCAAGTGAATGAGTAGTTGTGAGCYGTAGTTTAAGCGCTGATGGGATTGTGTGTGAGCCCCAACGTGGCCGAGGTATTTAAATTTTGATTTTTGTAATGGGCTTTGACATGTTTCATTTCCTCCGAGGGAGCACTCAAGACCTCTGAAAGTAAATGTTGCTAAAAAGTCATCAAGGCAGAATATTAAAATGCCATCAAATGAAAATTTCACTAATGCAATCCGGCTAGGCCTTCAGGTACCCGWGCGAAAAGGGGAGTGTCAAAGGTCCCGCTTCTTTTAGTGAAACATTATTTGTTCCTCTTCACTGACTGTTTCTCCAAAATAAATTATTTAAAGTCTTATTTCTTTTTTCTCCTGGGCCCTTTAAAGTTCAACTGTGCTGAGAGGGGAAGCAGGGAGGGGGACCAGGGGAAGGAGGTGTCATAAGTAGAAATTTAACAAATCACTGTGCTTGCTGTGAGCACCTGGGAAGATTGGTTTCCGCTTGCTGGATGTCTGTATTCTTGACAAGGTAACAGAATGGGCAAGACAGGGCTCTGGTTTGGGGCTTCAAGCAAGTGTAGGGTCAGAGACCCCCACATTTCTCCATGGCTTAAGTGAGGGCTTTAGTTTGGAAGATATTAAACACATTCCCTGGAAAATGGGAGCACTCGGTGGCCTCGGAGCTCACTCAGCACCTTGCAGCGTTCACGTCCTTCCTTGGAGACAAGAGGRCTGTTGTAAATTTTTCGGACCCGCTGCCCGTTGGAATGGTGAAGCAAGAAGCATTCAGAAAAGAGTAATGAGGTGGTAAGAAAGCAATGTAGTGGTGGGAGTAGGGATCTTTCTTTTCAATGGAAGAGAGAGAAAAGGCAAAAGGACATTGTGYTCAGGATAAAAGAACTGGAGACTCTGGTTTCACTTCCACTCATTTTACGCCTGTGTAAATCCGTGACTTTCTAGCTGTTCCTCCCGGCTTACAACACTGGCAGGGCGAAACTTAAGCCCCTTGTTCCCAGCAATCCGGAGGCAAATCAGAAAAATAACAATCGCTTTATTAAGAAGCTTAATTTGTCTGACCTTCRTTGAAACTTTACGAGAAGGATGAAGCAGAGGCATCCTGACCTCGYGTAGAATTCCCGCCCGATTCAGCTTTGCAAGAATATTCGCACAGTGAATCCAACCAATGGAACGGGAAAGAAGAGRACGGTGCCATCAGGCCAAAGGCTGAAGGCCTGAGTACAAGCAGAATGCCTACTRTGGTCAAACTTCACACAACTATGGTCAAACTTCATAGAGTTAATTCACACATCTCTGCCTGAAACATATAGCATCAGGTAGAGAGCAGGCAGCAACGGCCGAGGAACAGGCAACCATTAAAACAGGGCTGCAAAATATGGATTTCCAAATGATTCATAACTCCTCTTTGCAACCCATCTAGTGACACGCTTGCCTCAAGTGAAGGGAGTGTTTTTTTCCCCTCTCACAGGCTTCTGTGTATCGTGTTCGACTTGATGCAAATTCTGTGTGATGTATATAATAAAATCAAGTGAAGAGATGTACTGGAATAATCTCCTCAGTGGCTCTCCCAGTCCCGGAAAAAAAAAAAAATGTCCTCCTTGCACACCCACAAAGTAAGCAATCTCATTTCAAAACCCATTCTACCAGTTCCTGACATTGTGCTGTCTGATTTCACATTAGCACAACGGATGGAAATGGCATTTAAGCTAATTATCTACAGGAGACTGAGCAAGGGGTTTAGGTGAGCTCCAAAAATTAAATAAGAAAAAAAAAATTCTGTAAAATCCTTTCCAAAAAAATCAAGCCTATTTAGGCAGCAAATAGTAYGTAGATTTTTCTGTAAAATCCTCAGAAAGCTTGGCTGTCCAAGGAGAGGATGGGGCTCCTTGTCACCAGGAGAGCATTGGAGTTTACAAAGCATACACAAATGCTGCTCACTTTTGGGGGAGGCTTTTGCAAACACCTGATTTGTGAGCCATCTGCCAAAGCTGCGCCTCAGATGCATTTCATCTCAATTGGGATTAGGGTGAGTGATCCAAAAACACGCGTCTCAATCGGGACGTTGCGGGTCACGTCCCACGACATTGCTTACCTTGTCCGCTCTGGTATTCAGTATGCAAATRGGATGCAGCACGAAGGCATCAGCAGCAGGATGAGATAGGGAGGAAAAAGATAGGACGATGTGTCAGGGAAGGAGAGAAAAATGTAGCCRGCTGCGGAGGGGCTGGAATGAGAGATTGGGGCAAAGAGAAGGGTCCAGGGCTGCATGTCAGAGACACCTGCGAGATGTTGGAAGGGGTTGATGTGAATAAGAGATAGAGGTGTGGAAGTGACAATATAACAGCCTTGAATGTGGGGGATAGCAACTAAATCGGAATATTTCTGAGTATTCTCAAGGGATCTGGAGCAGACCTCAGACTAGGAGAAAATAGTTGTGTGCAGGTAGCAGTACTTCATTTTCTGCTGCAAGAGATTTTGTTCACTTGTTTGTTAACGGAGAGTTTCAATTAATCTTGGAAAATGAGGATTGGAAAAAATATATATATATGAAAAGTCCCCTCAGCGTTCCCGTGGTTCCTCAGAAACCAATCAATATTTTCTTTCAGCTCACTTTTAGTTTCGATGTATTTTGACATTTAAATTAAGCTCTCAAGATCCGGGAGATAAAAACAAAGACTTCAAAAATAACAGAAAATACTGAATAGACAAAACTCAATTTCTTCACGCTTAGCAATTGTTTTCACCAATAGTTACAGCCAGACAAATATTTTAGTTGTAAATGCTTCTTTCAAAACATCATTTCAAGTTAACAGAAAAGTAAAACTGACCAAATTGTTTCTTTTGAAAAATTCTAAAAAGAATTCAAATGTTGTTTTGATTTTGTTTTTCAACTCAAAATACTGTGTTCTCAGTACACTTTAATATGATTAAAGTTAAGAGTTCTCAAGAATAAAATATATTAATATGGATTGTTTTTCTCCCCAGTTCACTGAGGCATTCAGAGCATTAACAAAGGCTCCTTTTTTAAGCTGGATTCTAAATAGTCTATTTTTTAAAAAATCACAAACAAGCCGAAAAATCAATTATTCACACAATCTGGTATTGACCTTCTCTATAAATTGCTCAACAATCACAAATTCATATATAAAATGCAGTGAAACCAAAGGAAATTGTGAATATGAAACTGGCTGTGACCAGACTATTTAGCAAATCTTACAAGGAAACATATTCTCAAAAAAATAGAGCGCATAATATGCAGATGCTAACAAAAGAAGCTACATTTTCACAGTCTTTGGTGACTGCTTTTATTTTTCTTTTCCTCAGAACTTCTGAAGTTTTCTGAAGAATAGGAACTCCCAAATTCCCTTCTACTTCACAGATACTACTACTTTATGGTTTGTATTTTGAGACTACAATGAGAGACTGAGTTCCTCTGTTTCCTACTGATTCTTGCTGTGATGTTAATGTGCCCAGAGGACACAAGGAGTCATCTGGAACCACTCTAGGTCACTGGAAGTGTAGAACTGTGGCAGAGGAAGCCYGCAGGTCAATTTGCATTCAGTAGAATGATGACAGAAAAGCAACAAGAGGTCCTCAAACTCCATCCACTTGGACTGTCCAACTGTCTACATACTTTAAATTCCAAGTATACTTTGAAACACTTCGAAACAGTTGGAAGGCATTTGGATTTTTAGAAAATCTGTTTCAAAACCAATCAGGCCTTCTTGTTTTTCCTTTGTGAATTTGCTGTTTTGCAGCAAATGGTATGGAAAAGAAGCAAAGCCTCCAGAGACACCATTTTGGGAGAGACTTTAAGTTGTCAGGGGGAGCATTTGACAAACTTCTCCTATCGCACAAATCCGCTGGCCCAGTTTTATCTAACTTGGCATGGCGAAGATGCAACGCTTGCAGAATGTACTGTGTTTACTTTACTTTCTCTTCCAAAAACTCAATCAATACTGCAGTCTCACCGTCTCCTTTTATAATTGGCAATTATAGTCTGATTGACTTGACACCCAAATGTCTTCATGTGTGTTATTCTCTTCCTTACTACTCCCCGCATAGACAGCTTGAAGTGGGCAGTTGTGTATCTATCTGCATTTAGAGAATGAGGACATAGACAGGGGGTTGCTGTTGACTCCCTACCTGGATTTTGCCTCATTTTGACCTACTTGAATCTCACTGGAAAATTACCCTCAAAAGAAGTAAAATTTAGTGCAAAAGATACCTAAACAGCAACAACCGCAACAAAAAAAGAAGGGCTAAAAAGCCCTTCAACATTTTCAGTTGGAGTTTTTTACACACAGTCTGGGAGAAGAAATCTTGTTTTTTTTTCTCTGGCTGGATCACTGTATTTCACAGTCTAAACTTAGTGCATCTACTCATTTTGGGACGCTACCATTGAATGACAGTTCCTGTAAGACCCTCATGAAATGCCATGATGATTGCCTTAAAAAAACATACTTCAGTGTTTTTTCTGCCTAGCCTGTCTCCTGCCCTCAAAATCTGAGATCTGCTTAGGCGAGTTCTGGAAAGAACATTATCCGGGAAGTCCTAACAATGCACCTTAATTTTCTTCTGGATTGACTTGCTGCTAATACACTCCCAGTCTGTTTCTGAGAAACCTGTTTTCTGATAAATATTACTTAAAAGGTTAGTGCCTTATTCAGGAGAAAGATGAGGAAAATTAATTCTGACTAATAATGGGGAAAGTACTAAAYGAAATATTTGTACAAATAAAATTTTCTGGTGAACTCAAGTTTCTCCAGGTAAAAACCTTCCCCACTTTCATCCCCCAGAAGCAGTCTGCTCTCAAAAGCAAAACAGGATTGCAGTTATCCTAAACCTTCAGATTTTGTAAAAGAGAAATCCCATTTAAATACATATCTCTGATTACATGGACTTAGATTTTCCAGAAGTCCCTTAGTGTATATATATTGTTTCAGGGAATAAACAATTTATAAAAGTTTTATGCACTAGGGAAAGATAAATAAAACCCATAGTTAAATGTACAGTAGCAATGAAAAATAGAAGCAAAGAACATGAAAGAATGGGAACCAATGTCCTAAATGGCACCACACTGTATGAATAAGCTGTCTATAGTGACCTTATCTGCAAAAAAAAATACAAAATAGAAATAGAGGTTCATAGAAATGACCAAAAAAAAAAAAAAGGCAAGGAAATACTTTCATAATATAAGAAATTAAGACTATATGGACTCTTCAGTATTGAGAGAAGCTGAGTTAGAAAGAAGATGAGTGAGAGAGGTTTACAAAACAATGAACAGCAGAGAGCAACTAAGTGAAGGACTGGATTTATCACTTTTCCTATAATGCAAGAAAAATGGAGTGCATTTAAAATTGACAAAGTAGTTTGTTTTTTTTTCTTTCTGCCTTTTTTTTTTTTTTTTTAACCCAGTGACTTAGATCTCTGTGAGATTCTTTGCTGCAAGATCTCCTCAGATTCATGAGCTTAGAAAGACTGGAAAAGCCGCCTGACATTTATTTTGATAATGATGAAAATGACTATTCAGTTTGAACATCTCCAACACACTTCTTCTCGAGGAGTAGTATAAGCCCTCAGGCTTCCTGGCAGAAGTCTAAACTCTAATTATTTAGGGTCAGGAAGAAACTTCTTCTCGTGGTAGGTCATCCCAGAGTTGCCCACTAGAGGGTCTCAAGGGTGTTCCTGAAGGCATCTGGTCTTGGTCATCATTAGCAGCAAAGGGAGGCCTCATCTRGGATAATAATTCCTTTTGCCTTATGTACTGCTATATTCCTGCGTGCAAACCTTTTGCAAATGTCCACGTTTTGCAGCACGGTCTTTAGCAGAAAGCTTTCCTGCAGCAAAAAGGGGAGTTTACTTGTCCCTTGGTTTGCTTTTACTTCCCCAGTGCATCGGGCTCCYACCAGAACAAAGAGCTGGGGGATGCACGAGGGATGCATGCACCACAAGTAACCATCCCGCAGCCCTTTGCYGGGATTTTAATGGTATATGTGCAGAAAAGTAATAAACGGGACATAGCCCATTAGGCAAGAACAAATTTTCTTCCCATAATTTTATCTTTGTTTAATTGAATATTTAATTGGTATAAATATGAAACTATTTTTTTTATGTGCTCAGTACATTTAGCAAGAAGTGTTGATCCTGGTCTGCATCTTTAGAGGCATTTATGCAGACACGGACAGCAGCCATGCCCTTCTTGTCCCCTTCTGTGTGCTAATAGAAGTGAGCGGGTCATTTGGCATTAGCAAAGGAGTAACTTAGCATTTGCACTGAGCTGAATCTTGCCAGACTGTGTGCATATTGGAGCCAGTAGACAGCGGCTCCTTTCACGTTGATGAATGGCTTTTTTCAAGCGTTCTGCTCCCTAGTTATGAGAAGGGTGACCCGGTCAGGAGACGACTTTATGAAGCTATAAAAAATGTATGTCACTTCGGACTCTCTAATGTCACGGAAAAAAAAAAAGGGGGGAGAGAGAGAGAGAGAGAGAGAAAAGGGGGGGAGAGAGAGAGAGAGAGAGAGAAGGAAAAAAAAAAGTGCACAAAAAATAGCAGGGTAATAAGCCTGTTTTCAATGCTCTAAATAGATTTCTGTCTACAGAGCCTGTGTATTCCTGCGAGCTGGGGCTGCCGCTTGCTTCAACAAAGCAGCGAGGGTTTTGTGTGTGTTTAAAAAGGTTGATTCTCTTTGCCTTCCTATCACAGTAAATGCTTATCATGATGACAACAAGGCGTTGGGAAAGCGGGTCGGGTGGCTGTTACGTCGGCTGCTGCGAAAAAAGCTATAATGCACTTGAAAAAAATATGTAATCCA
Organism: Nothoprocta perdicaria; assembly: GCF_003342845.1. Lineage (NCBI taxonomy): Eukaryota > Metazoa > Chordata > Aves > Tinamiformes > Tinamidae > Nothoprocta > Nothoprocta perdicaria. The sequence goes on from NW_020455488.1 coordinate 1,241,026, forward strand.
CTCAAGGTGGCTCTGACTTTTAAGTATGCAGAACAGCTCAAGAGAAAGGCACCRTAAAAGCAAAGTAGTTTTGAAAGGGGCCTTTCATCTAATATTTTATAAAGTATTTTCTCTATGTCACGGAGAATAAAAAGTAAAGGGTTGCCAGGTATGTTTGCCCCCATGCCTTTGGTTTAATACTCTGGAGTTTGAAGATACTGCCATGTAGATTTTAACAAAGACAGCCCTCAGTAGATCCATAATTTAGCATTCATTGAATTTTCCCGTTTCTTTTTAGGCTTTGATATGCATATTTCATTGCATTAGATGCTTCCCCCTCCCTCATGTCCCCCTCCACCCACCTCCCAGAGATGTAGCACATTTTATAACTGATGTTAAAATGTTAATTTGCACAAGGTAAGTGGCCCGGAGGATTGAGGGCAGAGGCCTTTTCTTTATTAGGATTTCAATTAGTCACGGGCCAAGTTGGGAACGCCCAGGTTCTGGATTTGCAAGCCGCCCTTGCCAAAGCTGAGAAGCAAAAGCTCCTGAACTCCTAGACCCAACCACTGCTTTGATTTCCTGTTTTCCTGGTGGGATTTCCAGTTCTCACCCCACCCGGCACTGGAACAACTTGCATCACGGTAGAAATGAGACTAGRTGTGATTCGAGTGCCAGGCTCGGATAAATCATGGACATTTCTTTGTAGAAACTTGGAAACCTCTGTGGTGCTTTGACAGGCAAGGATCGGGCTGGGAAGAACGCGAGTCAGCGGGATGCAATAATGGCAACATGCGAAATGGGTGGAGGTGACACAGATATGTAACCTGCACCTCTCTGGTGTTCTGGGGGGGTGCAAAATGGATGTAGCTTTAATTCATTTAGACGTCTCTGGGGACTGAATTGAGTCCTAATGAAAGTTCCTATTGAAGTTAATGGACCTGGTTCTCTTCTCATTGCAGGGAGTAATTCTAATTAAGTCGATAGAGTTACACTAGCATAAAAGTGGTCTATGTGAGAGGACTAGCAGGTCTTGTGAGAGTTGAGCCTTCTARTGACAGAACCCTGCAAATTCCAATCACTGTCACACTGAAATAAATTCAGTGTAATTGCATCGAGTCACATCCAGCAGGTAGTGGCCTAAATTCTGCAGGATTTTTCSTTGGACATAACTGCGATTCCACCATCTTCCTCACAGAAGTGGGATCCAAATTTTGCCTTTGGCCTAAGCACAAAAGGAAATACAAGTCTGGGAAAGGGCATGTGTTTAATTCAATTATTGCTTATTATTGTTTTCATTCTTCATGCTTTAGGTCTTTTATTCTTTATGCTTTATATCAGGACTTGCTTCAAGGATACGGCCAAGGATTTGATCCAGGGTGTATTGAAGCCAGTAACAAAGTTCTTGATTCTGTCTCTCTGTTTGATAGATGTCAAATAGTCAAGTAAATGGAAACTGAAAGGAAGGCATGGTCACTCCTTCCAAAAGCTTTCTAGCTATAGAAATGCATTAAAAGGTACAGGGCAGAGAGGTAGGTGACCCTCATGTCCCTAAGACCACTCGAAAGCATTCAACAGTATTAGTTGTCACAGTCAGAGCTTCTTACCTTACAYCCCGAGGCATCACCCAAGCACAGCAAGAGAGGAAAGCCAAGAACCACTGCTCCTCAAGCCACTTTTAACTGAGCCCAACAGCAGATGAACGATACCCACCTGTGCATGAGGTGGAGGTAGCCCCTGCAGCAAATCCCAAGAGAGTTATTTAAAGCTACTCTTTCACCCATACTTCTGTCCTCTGAAAGTGTTTAAGCTTGGTAATGCATGAAATACATATTTCTACAAGAAAAAAAATCTCTCCATTTAAGAATTTATTAACAATTTACATAATTGCTTAAGTAATCTGCATAATTGACAGAAAGTTTAATTTGACCCTAGTTCAAATGCAACACTTATGGTTTTAAATTGAAATGGGTATAATTCATTTATGAGAGTAATTAAGCCATAGTGTCTAACAAATACAATGTATGCTGCCTGAGGCCTTCAAGGCCAGAACATGCTATTAGGATGTTTTATTTAAATATGTCAAATCTGTTCATCTCCAAAGCCGCCTGTGTTAAAATATATCAAATGTCTTACTTGACCTTTAAGGTGCCCTACTGAAAACAGGGTATTAAAAAAAATCATAAAAAAAAAAATCACAGGCATGACTAAGCTGGAGTCATGGATGGGAGAATGAGGGAGAACATTCTGAACAAGATTAGCATATCTCTTAGCATCTTAGCAGCTATGTAGCTTTAAGGAACTGCCTTCATTAAGTGAAATCCACTGCTGTGTGCAATACCAGCATAAAGGTATTTGCAACCACATAAGCCATTCAAATAGAGCTTAAGTGGTTAAGCTTTGCTTAAGTGATGTCTCTATGTTGACTCTCTGAGAAGAAACAGAAAAGGAAGCCCTAGAAATCCCTTGATTCCTTGGAGACCATTCCAGTTCTGTTGAGTCAGAACAGAGAAGTCCAGAAGGGCAATCTGGTCTAGAAGACCTAGCTATTTAAGGTTACAGCTATCCTTTAAGGACAAATTCAGAAAGCCTTACACAACCTGACTGATAATTTTCTTCAGTTTTATTCCTCTTGAAATTGGAGTTGCCTCTCAAGGCCCCAAACAGTGCCTGACACAAGAAACATGAATCTGATTGTAAAGGTTTTTCATTCCTTGTATTTGGTTGGGTGCAAGTACATGGAGTCTAATCAGCTGCAATCATTTTGCCCTTAAAGTTGAATAATAAAAAGTTAGCTAACATGACTTCTGAAAAGCAAGGTCTAAATCTGTGGATGTGTAGTACATATTTTAAGGCCAACTTCTGTAAATTAAAAGAATAAGATGTATCTTGATTAGAAAAAGTAGTAAAAGCCTGTTTAGCAGATACAAGAGGAGACTGTGTTTCCGTTTCTTTGGATTGCTTTATTTTTGGCATGTTGCAATGAYGAGACCACCTTTTTGGTCTGATTTTTTTTCAGGATTTAGGTCTGAGCTTTTGAACTGATGCCTGATTTCATCTGATTCTCAGGGCTGGACAGCTAGCTGATTCATCTGCTAAATACAGGTCCAGACTTGTTGGAATATGACAAAACATCATTTTCTCAGTAATCGAAATTCAGATAATAAAAGGATGATCACTCTGTGTTGAATGAACAGCTACTAGCACCAGGACTTTGTGGTACATGCTAGAGTTTCTGATCTTCTGCAGTCAAAAGAAAGGGAGCATGAAGCAGGACCTTCTTCTCTCAAGAACGACGTCTCTACTGTATTTCAAATCAGACCTGCTCATTTTTCTAATTAATATATTATGTGATATATACATACAGGAGAGATAGATACAAGATGCAGGATGAATGCATGCCAAGTAGCTATCTCAATTATCCGTGGTGTAGATTAAACCTGTCTGATATTAGGGAATTTATTAAATGGCTTCCATGAGCTACATGAGAGTGTAGAGGATAGCAGTTTTGCCCACTCTTGTGATTATGTCACTGGTCTCATGATAGATGGTGTTTTTATCTAAGGTACCAGCTTCAGGGAATGAGGAGTATGAAAAAAATCATCTTTCATTAAAAAAAGAGAGAGAGAAATAAGGAGGGCTGGTGATCAAATCACAACAGCTTAACAAGTTACCATGAGTCTTCTTAGCTCCAGTAACTGTCCCTGGGCATACTTTTATCTGGAAGCGAATGCTGGYTTATATGATATAACTTAGGCTGCCATGAACGAGGACAAAATGAAGTGCATTACTTTGCATATGCCCCAGGCGGAAGAATGTACTTGCTGAAAATCTCTGCAGTTCAGCTGACACGCAGTGACTTGCCACAGTTCCCTGATAGTGAGGAGGAAGCAAACACTTCTGGCCTGTTTGCAGACATGACGTATCATTGGAAAGCACCACCCAAATCAATCCTTAATGAAAAAGGCCCATTAAAAACAAGCCTAAGGTTATCGATTGATAGATTTTTGAATTTAGATTAAGAAGCAATCAGCTAATTATCCTCTTTCCCCACCCCTGAAATCAAGTTCATGATTTCAGAATATTTTTTCCAGGAAATCAATAGTAAGACGTGAAAGAAGAAAGGTTCAGTCAGCTAATCAGTCTGAACAACCATGCATTGTTCCAAAATGATGAAAGTTTTAAATGCCTTGTTGACAGAGATAAAGAAGTTCTTATGAGGACTTCAGAGAAGAGATGTGAGCCCCAAATATTAGAGAAAAAATAGCAAAACCTCTTAAAATTTTGTTTCTTAAGTCATTGGATTCTCTTCAACTGCAGTTGTCTAATATAAATGGGTTAAAAAATGTCAAAGCCAGGATCATGTAAGCAAGGGARTACATTGTGGTTTTAAGAAAAGGTCACATTTAAATGTCAGAAAGGGGTCATATTTCTGATACTGTGTTCTTAATAAATGGGTGAGATTATTAAATCTTTCTGTTAAAAAAAGGAACTTCTGTTAGTGTTCAGTTGTACCTGGAAGGACTTATTCCCTCAGTGTAGGGATTGCTCTAGATGTCGTTTAGATGGAGCATCCTGGGAAAGGATAAGGGAGAGTAGTGGGGCAGGAGGGTGAAGATTCAGGGGGATTTCCTAGGCAATTCCCATCACAATCATGTGGCAAGCCTAGCAAGACTGCTTGGAAACTCTGCAAGAAAAATTGACCTCAGTGTAAAAATTGGGCCATTGTACCTCTCTCTCTGAACATCTTTGATTCCAGAACATCTGCCCAGAATCAAGCACCACCAGTGAATTACTGATCATCATTACTGATCTAATAATAATCTCATAAATAATACATCGCCTTCAGCTTCAGGCAGCCTTGTCAGCAGCATGAAGTACTACTAACCCCGAAGGCACTGATTTCTTCAGAAGGGCCTCAGTTCAGCTTGTACCATCAGTTAAAGGTGCATGGGTTTTCATAGCATTTAATTGCCTGATTTGCAGTTTCCAGTTAGACGCCTAGATAGCACTTAGATACATGGCTAACACAGAAYATTTTTTTATCTCTATAGCAGTTATTTCTACAATAAAATACTTTTTATATACGAATTTTATTTTTAATATAGAGAATAACTAATATTTACTATCCTAAATGAAGAAAAAAGTGTCACTTTCTTGTTACTTGAAAGTTTAAATAAATATTTATGTAGAAATCAGGCAATCAATTGAYCATCATTCAGTGCATTTCTTTCTGAATTTTGCTTGCTAGATTCCACAGTCCAAATTTACCATTTTAGTCTACGTGGACACACCAGAGTAAGTAAATCTGTATGTGAAATGATAGCGTATTATTATGGATTGTTAACTGTCTACCTTGCTGTTCTTAGTCTATGCTAACAATAKGTTTATCAGGGATAATATATAAGTTATCCAATATAATCTGAGTGGTTGAAGGGACATCAGTTAAATCAGAGCCAAGAGTATGAAAAATCTTTCCTACATGTCCCTTTGCAGTTGTGTCATTGGACAAGACTTTAATTTGACCATGAGCTGGACCCACACAAGCATGCCCCATAGAGCACTCACAATTTTGAAGACTGTCCTTGCACGATCTGACTTGCTTTATAAAACCTTTCAGTTCAAATCTGATGGAAATTAGGTTCAGCTACTAGTCCACATCAATCCTTYGTATTTCTAGAATTCCTTTAATGTGTAAGTTACTCCTCTATTAATACCTGAGTAAAAGGGTTCACACCAAAATTTAGGAAACATGGTGAAAGCAATTATCACTGAATGTATCTCAAAAGCCAATCACATCTAAAGTCCGAGAAATARATTCTTCTATCTTGCTTTCCATGATTCACCACTCCAAAAGAAATCTGTCTGAAACCAGGAAGACTGACAAGGAGCAAATGTTGTACAACAAGAAAAGGTAAAAACAAACTGGAGGGAGAAGGGACTGCTGGTTCCTTCACAAAGCTAGCAGGGAAAACTAGAGTGTCTGACTGATTTATATTTTCAGGAATAAAGCCCACAAAGTCTGAAGTTTTTCTCACTGTGTTCTTTTAATTCCATGCTCTTATATATTATTTTCTTTGCTCAGGCCATGGCACATTATCATACAGACCCATAAGTAATTGTAAGGGCAGCTGACATCATTTAGATATCAAAATACCTGATAGAGCATTTAGATGTGCCAGTGACCTTAAATGCACCCYGGTAGAGCTGAGAGTATGGAAATGGTGAGAGGGCTTTAAAATCTGGCCTCTAGAAATAAAGTGCAGGTGATTCTGTATCATTTCATTTGAAGTGGTTCTAGCTGGGCTTGGAATTTGCATCCTTGCATCATTAGAATGGCCTTGAGTTTCTTAATTACCAAACAAATGGAGAGTAGCTGCTTGATTTTGACAGCTCCTTTGTGTATCATTCTTCACAGAACATGAATGATTAATGGAATTTTCCCAACACAGTCAAAGTTGTTTACTGATGGAATTAAAGCTGAAATTGGCAGTGCTCTTTAGGGAGGACTTTTTCTATAATGTCACCAGACCTGCCAAGTGCTCCTAAAAAAAATAGGGACAATTAGTGGTGGGTCAGAAGGATTCTGGGTATTAGAAGGTTTGGTTCTTTCCAAGGAAAGAAAAAAGGGGAGGAAAAGCCAACAAGAAGAAAAAAAGCTTTTCTTGGACATTTCCTTCATAGAGTAATATCCTTGGACCCTAGTTCTTCACTTGAAATAAAAGGAAAAAAAATGTCAGGGTCCAAAGACAAGAAGCAGAAAACAGAAGCAAGGTAAAGGAAGGAAGTGTTCAACTCTTTTTTTTTTTTTTTTTTAAAGTAGAGCATATGAATATTTTGCCTACTTGCCTTCAGCCAGTGTAGTTTTCATTCAGTCAGCACAAGTAACACATTATCCATAGAGTTGTATTTGGGAGGTGGTTGGTTATCATGGAGCAAGAAAAGAGCACAGGAACAGCACAACCAGAATAGATCTGTTTGGACTATGATATTTGTGACTGGGTTGCATTCCAACCTTGCTTGTGGACAAACTTGTGGAAAAGAAAGATGGGGAAGAGATTGGTTCTCATCATGCACAATGGTAGCATGGAAGGAAGCTGATTTCAACGGGTCAGGGAGACAGGCATACTGACTTATGTGGAATTATTGTGAACATATATGTATTGTTTTTCCCATACTTTCATCATTTGCCTCCTCGTCCCCTTACATTGCTGGATTCCACAGGCAGAAAAATTTGTGGGAGTAATAACCTCCCATCAACAGTGGTTCATCTGGGACACACTTACAAAGTTCATAATAAAGGCAAGCCCTATGCAGCATGCTTGATGTTTAAAGTGTTTTATGAACAACTTCACACCAACCCCAGGAGATAGTTAGATAAGCATGTGATTTATTTTTATTCCCATTTTCCAGATGGAGAAAAAATGGTGAAGTGACCTTCTAAAGGCCGCAAGGGGAGTTGAAACTGAGATGAGATCAAGGAGCGCCTGACTACCCGGCCTGTGGGGRAAGCATCAGATTGTTCCGCATCTCTCTCCTGCAACTATTGCACTGACAAAGGCCTTTTGCCACACTCATGTGAACATGCATATAAGATGGATTTTATGGCTGCAGTAGTATTTGGTAGCTAGCCAGAATATTTTGGATTTTAGCTATGCCAACTCATACTTCCCTCATGTGCTTCCCTCCCCCCTGCCTCTAAGAATTTTTCATAAAACAAGCAAAATTACGCATAAGCAAGACTAAAAGGGACAGCACAAAGCCAATGAAGTCATATGCCTCCTGTGCTTGTATAGTTAGCAGCAAGTATATATAATACTGCCCTGCCCTTCCTCTTCTAATGAAGGTGGCTCGCCACCAGGTACACGATAGGCTGCCAAAGGATATTAATCTCCCTTTTTAGCATGTGTTTTGGGGTTGGAAGGGATATCAGTTGCTTTGGTATGTTTTTAACATCATCGAAAATGTAGCCAAGGGATATAATCATACCCTAGGGAGTGTAAAGGTACAATACATAGCTAAGTGCCTTTGATCCACAGCAGCATGATTATCTATTGATAACTACCTCCTCCCCTTCAGCTGTCCTACGGCTCCTGAGTTTGGTTAATAAAAATAAATGAATTTAGCATGCCACATCATGGTAAAGGATTTCTATCAGGAGAGTCGGGGCGGGGGTAGCTTAATTGTTGTCTTTTGTTTTCTTTTATTTTAATGCAAAACCCAACTGGTTTGGTGATCTTCAGATATACACAATTACTGGTGCCAGATATTCACTTGCACAGACCAAATGTACAAGAGTGAAGGCTGGGATGGAGGAAACGGAAAAGGCTGGGGCCAAGAACCGGGAGCCAATTCTTGCCGTGATGTACTCTTATTGCCTTTGTGGTCCTGGAGAAGTCTCTCCTTACATGATTTTTAATAGGTAAATTTGGATGCAATGAGTGACACATTAAAAAGCAAAAAATCCTTTCACCTTCTGCTACTAAATTTGCATCTGAAGTTAGTTATCTGGCGTTAATCCTAAGGTACTGTTTCCTAAAACCAGACKTCCAGAACTGATAAAAACCTACAGTTTCTGTTGACATCTGTAGGATATATGGTTTGGAAATACTGGTCATGATTTTGCATTACTTTCATTTTCCATGAAAGAGGAACAGCAATAGCATATTAATTCTCCYCCATCCTTCTAAAGTTGTAAGAAGATATGTATTTTGCTCTTTCTGTGAGAAATGAAAGGGCTTCCCAGCAGCCCAAGCAATGGTGTAAGCCAGTCAGCCTTGGAAACGTCTTGCAAAATACAGAGCTGACTTTGCATAAGCACAGATAGCGTCACCACTGACGGTGACTGATGTCCCTGAATCTGATGGCACTTGCACTGGAGCTATTCAGAGGTATTTGTGTTGCACAAGTGAAGAGTGAAAAGGAAAGTTCACATGGTAAGTCAAGATGGTACAAGTCCAAACTTGCTAGGCACCACAGTGTCATTTGATTGCTGACATTCATTCACTGGGAACCAAATGCTGAGGAGAACAAATGATCTCCTCATGCTTGAAAAGTATCTGTGGAAAATAGAATCTCTTAATAGCAACAACAACAAAAAAAGCCTATTTGTTCATCCATCATATTTTCCAGGCAATTTTTCTCTCGAGAAACCTCCCAACAAATAGCCAGAAGTGAGTGGAAGGGAGAAGAAAGATATATATGAGTTCTATCAAGCAAAGCATGACTCGGAACTACCTAGTCCTTCTATTGGAATGTTACATTCATGTTCCTTCCTGATGCTGATGAGGGTGGGGTAGCAGCTTAGGAAGAAAAGGGCTTATGCAAAGGCATAGGCTCTTCTTGAAAATAATAAATAAATAAGAAGAATAGTCCCTCTAGTCATTCCAAATATCCTCTGAATTAAAGCACTTCTATAATGTGCATTTGTTCATGGAATTGGCTTGCTCTTACACTGTTTTAAACTTCCCAAAGGTAGATAACCATCTACTGAAAAAAAAAATATATWTATATATATATAAATAGATTGCATTCCAAGGGAATATTTACAATGGATTGTACTTATTTTGGCTAAAGATGTACAAGGAAATAAATAAATTAAAAAAGAAAAAAAGCCCCTAAGGGAATAAACGATTAGCAAGACCGTTTAAAAAGCAACCCAAGACAGTTTAAAAAGCAACCACAACGTCATAATGGAGCCACAGCAAGAAATTCCAAATAATATAGTCTCTAACAAAGGAYGGCCTGTCAGGTCAGTAACCCAGAACTGAGGTAATGGTTTTGTATAACAATAATGCTTGACTTGGTATTCATTTTCAACCCACGGTGGTAAAAGTCAAGATCAACCTAACAGTAGCTGTCAAATTCCTTCGGCTAATCCCCCAGTAGCTGCTTTGGTACAATTTTGGTGATGTAATACATCATATCACCCGACCCCAACAAGGCCACCGCACTGTTAACACTGTGCCCTTGGGAGGCACATGAGTGGGTCTGAGTGGTTAGAAACTTCCCCTTAGGTACTTAGGAGAAAGACCTGCTAACGCTCCTGACTAGACTCTGCTGTACTTCGTGCCACGGTAGTGCTGAAATGTGTTTCTTTCCAAATCATTAAAGCCTGGCATTTCAGAGCTGGGCTCCAGGGAAAATGTCCCTGGCTCACTGTGAGTTCCCTCCTATATTTTGAAACGTAGATGCTAAGTAAGCTTCAGTGCACCTTCCTGCTGTATTTTTAAACRTCTTGGTGTTCTACAGGCTTGAGAATGATACAAATATTGACTCTCTTTTTTGTGAATGTGTGCTATTCAGGGTGTTTCTATTGCTTAGCTTTTGTTACATGCTGTGAGTAATAGGATGGAAAGAGTCTTCTTAATAAAACCAACATCCCAGGGAACCCCAAGCAAAGATTTCTCACTGGAAAAGGGCCATAGTCTAGTGGTTGGAGTAGGCTGTTGAGGTGTGTTTCCTCATCAGCCCTAGTCTTCTAGTCCTCTTTGTGCTTACCTACATAACTCAYGTGGTGATATTTTCCCTGTGAAGCAGACCTAATTAGTGCTCAGTAAGCCTTGATGTGTTTAGGTGTCCATCTGCATGCAGATAGAAGATGGCTTGGATTGTAGTCCAGAACAACCAGCAGCCACAGGGCAGCATTAACCTGAGATGAGATAACTCGTAAGATGAACAGGAGCTGTGTTGTCATCCTAGCTTCTATTTATTTATTTACTATAAATTCTGCTCAACTCCACCTTTTCTTCCTTCAGCATCTATACCTGCAGAGGTTTTCTGCTAGTCCGTCTCTCTAAATAACTCCCYCTGAATCTTTTTGATGAGACCTTCAACGTATCCTGAATTCAGGATGAGAAATGAATGGAAAGGAGGGRTGAGAAATGTCCTCTCTCATCACACTACTGTCAGTGTCATAAGCCTGTGCCACCTTTCAGAGGGAATTTCAGATAAAGCTGATGAATAGGGCCAACCATCTCTGCCTGTCTAGACAATCTGCATAGTTTTCCTTATCCAAACAATCAAGTCTGAGATATTTAAAGCAAAAGGGCTTGGGGTGAGTTTGTCATCCCCTTCAATAGCTTTTCAAGTCTCACCTTAACCTCAGCCTTCTTCTCTTTGGACATTTCTTTGGATTTGAAATCTTAGTTAATGGAAAGATTAAGATTAGACTTGGCAGGGAGGATGCCATGCATGGGCAAAGCACCAGAGAGGAAAGTGTTTCCTAACTTCATTTCAGAACAATTTATCTGGGAATCACTGGCAAACACTTTTTCAATCATGAGTAGGATTATTTTACACCACAGAACAACTAACATTCTTTCCATTTGGAGCTGTGTTTGCTGCTTAACTCCACATATTTTGTTATTTCTTTAGYGTTCTTACCCTAAAGGAATAACGATGAAGATAATAATAACAACAATAATAATAATAAAAATCTTTTTTTTTCTTTAAGGTAGAGCATTGTTCCACTTCACTGGTTATAACGAACTCTACTCCTTTGAAAATAATGGAATTTCCAGCACAGTTCACTGGTCTGCCTCATTTTGGAAAATTCATCTCTTTCAATGTCTTGGTCATACTGAAACCAACCATCAATTGATAAGCTGTGTGAGCTCAGCACTGTAACCCAGAAGTCCCAAATCTTTACTGAAAAGGCCAAAGGCTCAAACTGGCAAAATGGGCATGAGGAACAGGTCTGGACTTTGTGGTATGAGGTCATGTGTAAGGAAGGTGACTAAAATAACTAAAATCAGATGAAAATTACCTTTTTATGCTTTCACTGTGAATATTCCCATACAACATGATCCACAAGTATGCTTAACATTTAAATTAGTCTTACTCTGAGAAGTGATTATGAAATAGCAAGGGAGTCTCAGGACTTTGCAATAATTTTGCTAAATTCATAAGTGAAGCAGCAATTTCTTTGACTGTGAGTCATCTAAAGTTAAGGAATCCACCTATTAAAGATGACTTCACCACAACAGGTGCTGTTTGACTGTGATGGAAAAGCCGTGAGTCCATGCATTATAACTCCTYGTTGTGAAGTGATGAGTTCCCTAGTGCCAGTTTGGTAGCAAGGATGAGGTAAGTTCACTGAGAGATACCGACAAGTAACCTTGGGCCAAGGACATTGCATGGAAAATATTGCTGTTATCAAAGTCCTTACCCAGTCTTACATAGTTCTGGTGGTCAATATCCATGTTTATCCTTATGTCAGAGTTGTGGCAACTCATGAGATTTCAGATCTGAGTTCATTTGTTCATTGAATAGGCAGGATTATCTCCTACAATACCAGTTATAAAGAGATTCTCTCTCAGAGTAAAGGTTTGAATGGGGGACCTGAGAAGTTAGGCTACGTCCCTATTTCTGTGTTCTGGTATTTAAATCCACAAAGTCCACAAATGGACAGCAATAAATTCTGTACCACTTCTATGTGTCCTTGAAATAACTCATACCTACACGTWAAAAAAAAAAAAAACAAAAAAACAAAAAAACAAAACAAAAAAAAAAAACACCTGGAAAACATACCAAAATACCACAAATTGACTGTCAGACTCTACAGGTACAAATTCTAGCACCTCTTCACACATACACAAGCAGCAGAGGAATTTGAATGCATTTGAATTTTTAGCAGTGACGCAGCACCAGCACAGATTCCCTAGGCACAGATTCCTGAGAAATTCATCAGGCAGGCAGCTAGCTGAGGACTTTTCCCTACCTTGTCTCACACAATATGCTCACACCGGGAAAGAAGTCATATTTAGCATACCACAATTTACCTGCATGATTAACCATTGACTGTGTTTTTGGATGTCTAATCACATTATATTGGGCTTATGTACAATTTTCTAAGTAGGCCGACTGATAGATTGATCAAGGGTAGATGGGATCTGACAGCAGAATATTATGGCAGAATTCTTTCAGTGATGGATGAGCCCACCTTGACACAAACTCCAAAGCTTTGCCTCTTAGTAATAAATCTCAGCATGAAGTCATCTGTCTCTGACCTGAAGCTTGAAATCAACGACTCAGGATACTGAAGTTTCATCGTCTTTATGAACATTTAAGTTGGCTCAATGGCATAAATATACACCTCCGCATTCAATCTCTTTAATAGTGGCAGGCCTTATAATGTTGTTTTTATTTATTTATTTATTTTTGTTTTATAAAAGGTAGCAACTCGTATCTGATTTTCACACCAGCCAAGGAGATTGCTGCTAATAGATTGCATTCTGCATGATGCTTAATGAGCCATGATTGGGAAAGGAGATGGGAAATGGCACTTTGGATTGATTTAGCAAGGATTCAGTAGAGGCAATGCCACAACACCACAAATAGCAGTAGGCTTTTCTTGGTGTCATAGAATTATATAACAGGCTCCTCAGAGAAAACCTTCAAAATGCCTTTCTGACTTGGGAGTTTAAAGGGCATTTTCAAAAGCTATTTAAAGGCAGATTCTGAAAAAATATGGCTCGCTATCCASAGGGTGTTTCAAAGCAACCACATGAGTAACTTACACTAGGAAATGATGGAACAGACTTAGAAACCAACCCACAAACMAACAAACAAACAAAAACTATTCTCCTCGCCCACTGCAAAACCTCCAGTAAACTCTGGAACTGTGAAAACTGAAGTATTCAGTCCTGTGCATGTAAACTATGGCATGCACAGAACACACAACGGTGTGATATTCATATTCATACTATCTAGACTTAATAAAAGCACAGGGCTTCTTTCAAGACCACTGATGACTCTGTGGCCCTCTTTATAGGATTTAAGCATTTAATTCTTACCAATTTCAGCAGAAGGCCAGTGTTTTGTTCTTTTTGAGGATCTCAGTGCAAGAGTTCCCATAACATGTTTAAAAACACCCAGAGTGTAAAAAATAAGGTTGTGTAATAGCCCACTAAACACCCTCTACTTGGTAGACATCCTGGATACCCACTGAAGCTCACCCAATTAATTGAGTAATGCTTTCAGATGACCTACTGTAGACATTTTCATCTGATGGAGCCAGGAAATGGGGTAGCTAATAGACCATTTTGGAGTATTGTAAGATCACAGCAATCTCATATTTAAGGAGGTTAATATAATACTAATTGGGGCCTGGGTGAAGAGTTCATGAGACAGATGAACCCACCTGAATTCTTAGAGCTTGAATAGCCTGAATCCTAACCCACTACTGCTTTTAGTGGTTTTTCTTTTTAACTAAAAAACGGAAAAGAAATATCARAAAACTGCAATAATTGTGAGCTTTTTCTGACTAGCATTCTTGACTGTATCTTGTGGGTTCAAAGSTGTGCTGACTAATGACATACCAATGTCATGGCCAATGAGAAAAATCAACTTATGGGATGAAATTCACCTCCTGACTGACTCTGTTAGACCTAACTCCACTCTGAGATTTTATTCCTGCTAATATCAAAGTCTAGAAACTGACAAAGCTGTATTATTGTCAACCCCTGTAGTGAGGCCAGGAAACTAGGAATAACAGTTAAGTTAGACCTGCGTGAATAATTCATAGGGAATAATTTATTTGATGAATTGACCTCCCTTTTTTTCCCTGTCTCCCCCCCGTTTCTGGCCCTGTCCACAAGCAGCCTCTGATTTTCTCTCCTCCATTGTTACTCAAATTGAAAATATCTGCTGAATAATTTCTGAGGATAATTCTCATTCTGCAGATCTGTCTTGGAGCAGTTCCCTGTGAATATTTGGTATGTGAAATTCTAGTACCAGCTAAACACAAAAATCTCATGATGTTATTCACGTTCTTTGTATAAAAGTGACATACATTTAAAACACTGTATTTTCCACTCTGATTGTTGGCAGTTATGGGTCCTTTAAGGCAACTATTTAACTGCAGGTTCCCAAATCCCATGTAAGACAGATATCACTTATAACTAGAAAAGAAATAATGCTTCCTGTGGGGGATTTCCTTACAACCCTGAAGGTGCCTCCCAGTCCAATCAACTACCTCAACAGGAGACTAAGAATGCCACCAGGGAAGGGGGACAAATTCAGGTGTGAGGGGCACTGCTGATACCAGTGTCCAAAAARCTTGGGAGCACCATGAGCATGAGCCCTCCTGACCACGCACCAGCCTCCGTGTACATGCAGCAGCAACCAGCATGYGGGATCCAACGCCAGATGCCACCAGGATGAGGAAAACAGTTGTGGTCATCCTCCACAGCTCCCAGCACCCTGGTGTCAACGGCCTCCCCTGTAACTTCAACCCTCTTGTACTCAGCAGAAGACTTCAGGGCTTGTGGAGCCCTCAGAGCCTGACCCAGSAAAGCTCTGCTCCAGGCAGCTATGAAGATATATATCCCTTTCTTCGTGCTGCAGAGGACATCATATATAAAGCTTTGCATCTTTAGCAATTTAAAAAAGCCTGCCCCAAGGGAATGCTGAAATCATCCGGGTTATTTTACAACTCCCACTCTAGTTTCCGAGCACTCTGGTGCTGAGACGCTTCGCTGTGAGGCAGGATCATCTGCTGGCTCCACTCATTATGTTCTGCGCTCACGTCAGGCGACTAAGAGAAGGCACATTAGATTTCAGAACCAGGAGAAAAAAAAAGGAAGCAAGACAGAGTTAAAAGTTTCAGCCATAAAAGCTTTTGACACATCTTTCTGTCTTTTTCTGTCCGTGTAATCAATCTTCTAAGTTTCCAGGAGTACCTGATATTCTTAAAAACAGCTGTAATCTGTGGTCGTTGATGGTGGAGTAGATTGTTTGCCAAACTATTACCATAACTGTCAACCGAAATCAGAAAAATAATCTCATTGTGCTGGACAGATGCCTTTCCTGCATTATTGATATAGTCACTCCAGAGTAATAGAGAAATATAAAGCATTGTTCTATTTACAAAAGGAGATTGGCCAAGTCCTTGAGAGTGAGCAGGAGGGACAGGCACTTAAAGGAAGTGAGATATAGTCAACTCAGTAAAAGTTATGTGTCAGGGTCATGTGGCCTCCATAGTCAGCAGTAGAATCTCATAGTTTTCAATAGCTTTTCTTCTCCCCTTTCTCACTTTCAGATTTAGTTCCATAGCTTAATCTCTGACTAAATGAGCTTTCCAGGGTTTAAATGCAGCACTGTGGAATTTACCCAGCTTTTTCCCCTCCCTCCACCCCTCCGGCTGCCACGGATACGTCTTTGGGACTGCTGCAATCCCTGAATAAGCAAAACCACTGCATGTTCCCCAGGCTGCTCTTTGTAGGGAGAATAAATCAGGTCAGATCTGCATTTTATAATACAACAGAAGAAAATTTTGTTTGTTTACAGTCAAGATTCCTCAGCAACACCTTGCAAAGCGATATACTAAATACAAACATTGAAGCAAACCTCTGGGCAGGAGCAGCCGCCCTTAATTTAGCTATAGTATCTGCAAGCCTTTTGCTGATATGAATATATGTATATACAGAGGCCCAATTTTGCACTGGAATCTACTACAGTGGACCGATAATCCCAAATTTACAGTTACAAAATGCTTAATAATAATGCAATGCATAAATGAATAAATATCTATGTGTTCAGAGGACTAGAGATGGGATGGGAGCTTATATTTTCACTTAAACCACAATGAGGACCATGCATAGTGGAAGTTCTGTGATTAAACAGAAGGCAGGCTCTGGGGCACATATCATTGCTTGTCTTTTATATGAAGGTTTTAGATTTTATAATTGACTTCAATTTCACTGCAAGGGGAAGTTTGTCATCTCATCAATATTCAGAAAATATAAAATTGGATTTTTTTTTTTTGAAGAGAATTCATCTATAGAATTAGCTAGCCATCTAATATAAACAGAGAAATTAGGTTTAATAGAACTAGAGCAGTTTTTGGCTCGTTGTTCAAAGGCAGCTAGAGATGCTAGATTCATTTTGGTAGTAACAAAAGTACTTTTCAGCAGCTTAATGTTTTGAGACAACACATTTTTTTTTCTTTCCTTTTTGTGATAAAAACACACAGATGCAATCTTTGTCTTAGTAAAAAAAAAAAGGGAAATAAAATTAGTTCATCAAATGTAATGAGCATTATTGTTATACTGTAAAAATAATTTAAACAACAACAAAATTCCTTTTCCTCTAGTTTTACTCAAATGTCTGTGAAAGAGCCACTCTAGTGTAGCAAATGCATCCTCTGGTCCAAAGTGTGAAATTCAGCAGGATGTGAAAAATACAGGGCTAATTGAAGGACAAATTCTTCCTGTGTGACTATCAGTCAATCAATAGCTTGGGCCCATCATGCTGACTGTAAAACATTTGTAGCTTTCAAATGAGAACAAATTATTGTAAGGAAAAAGCCTGACTGCCGTCAGGCAGGACAAACGGTCTGTGGTCAGGAAATGAATGCATAAAATGTCCTTGACACTGCATTTGTCTTGATGTGCTCTTCTGCTTGGAAGTTGCTGTATTTGAGACACCAAGACKTCCTGGCTCCACCAGCCCATGCTGTGGACCAGGGATTTCACCCTGTCCTTTGGCACCTCAAACTTGCACCTCTCTCTCACACATGCGTGAGTGCACACACATGCACACAGGCAGATACCCAACCCAATGGGATTTTTAATTGAAAAGCATAAATTTGGCCTGCTAAATCTATTAACGWTTTGTTTTAATTAGGAACCCAGCTGCTTCCTGAGATTTCACAGTCTGGGTTTCAGAACTTTAGCCATACTGAAAATGAGTCTCTAGTGAGTTGCTTTGAGTCTTTCAGCTCAGCATTTTTACAGACTTGTTGGAAAGGAGATGTTTCTAAAACTTTCCACAGAGTGCCTCCTCTTCGGCCTTGAATAATACAGAAGAAGGGTAATAGAAAATGAAAAAGAAGCTCTCATCTTCAAGTGCATTCTAAATCCAGATGAAGTTTCTCTCTTCTTACAGAATACAGTCAAGTCCATGACYCATCTCAAACAGCTTTCAGAGAGGCTTAGGTGGGACCAAATTAGGAATTATTCCTGCTACCTCAAACCATCCCTATCCCACTGCAGAAAGTGTAGATATTTAATCAGACTTCCTAAGCAGTAGTGTTGCTGTCGCTTTTGTTCATTGAGTAATGGGGACTTAAATTCAGAACTAAACATTCCAGATTTAAGCACCCTCTTGAGGGCCTTAGAGAAGTCAGACAACGAATATATCCTTTTCTTGCAACATCTATTTAGTCAGATCACACATTAATGAACCTTAGGA
Source organism: Nothoprocta perdicaria (assembly GCF_003342845.1). Lineage (NCBI taxonomy): Eukaryota > Metazoa > Chordata > Aves > Tinamiformes > Tinamidae > Nothoprocta > Nothoprocta perdicaria. The sequence continues at coordinate 1,259,200 of NW_020455488.1, forward strand.
CATGCTGGCACTCACTCCAGCTAGGCTTACCTTGACAGTACCAGCCAGAGTGGGGGCACTGGGTTTTGATGGATATTTTGCAAATACCTTGAGAGCCTTGAGGTTACATGTTATATGTAGGTGCCATTTCCACCTTACTTTACTTCCTTTTTTCCTTCTGTAATATAGTGCTATCTTTAATAATGTTTTTTTTTTTTTTTGGTCTTTGTAACCCCCCACAACCCAATATCGGTTTCAGAGGCTGGCAACCATACAAGAAGCTCATGAGTCTCCAGACCATTGGAAAGCTCTGCAAGGAGAAGAGGGAAGAGAAGAAAGGAAAGCAAAGGCAAGTGAGATTGCAATGCATATCACCTCACATGTAGTTCGAAGGACAGAGAAGACCTGATTTCACCCATGCTCGTGACTCCTGACAGATTGATGCTGGCTCTGCTCCCATTTTGCTTCCACAAGTGATTTCATAGCATCACCCTCCCACTGGGGAGGCATTAGCTGTCTAATAGCCTTTACTACTGCACCAAAAGTTCTCTTCAGCTTTACTTCTGCTACTCAAAAAAAACCCCTTTCAAATAGCTCAGCTCATGGCTATGTTAGTTTATTTTATCAGTCAAGCTTTGATGCAGTGATAAGAGGCATAACAGCAAAACCTCATGTTCACTAACGAAAATAAGCAGAAAATGAATTCCTCAGAGTTGGCCAGAAAGTAGGAATTACTTTCCATGGAAAAAAAATAGCTGTTAAGGCATAAAATGTAGACCTAAAATTATTTCATATGTGCCCACAGTATTTCAAACAAAAATAGAATTCCAGACTCCTCAAACAGTGCTAAGGTGTTCCCCAAAATCAAATTTCATGAAGATCAAAAGCAGACATACAACCCCAGGCCCTTGCCGAATCCCCCTGACCAGACACGTGGGYAGAGTTAAGGTCCCTTAGTCCCATTTTTGTCTCAGGTTGCTTTAAAAGTCTCTAGTCTTCAACACAGCAAAATGGAAACCTTAAATCTAAGTGTTAAATGAGAAAAAAAATGTAATTCCGCTCCACTATCTACTTATTTATTTTGGAGCCTCATTATATTCAAATCAGTCTTAAGCTTTTGGATGAAAGAGTGTATACTTTATGAGGAGTGTTAGATTCTCAAATGCATACTTTTGCATAGATCTGAATTCTGTATCTCTAGTTAAGATATGAGCTAATTTTTCCAAGTCTGGGATGAATTTTTTCAAGCATAGATTTTTTTTTTTTATTTATTTTTATTTGGCATTTCAATTCTTAACCAAAGAATGGGAAGAAATCCAACAACAAAGTTGCTATCCTTTATTGCTGCTTTAGCTTTTACGAGTGGCATATTTTGAAGACAGCATTAAGGTAAAACAAATAGTAATCAATTCCGACTGTAATCTTGAGGAACACAAGTGCAACCTGGGGAAATTCTGCATACGTGCAAAGCCTTCACCAACCTTTAAATGGGACTGGGGCGATTTGGGGGTTAGGAAAAGAGCAGGGAGACAGGTTTGCATAGAGAACATTTCTGAGTGGTCTGTAGGGAGAAATGTCCTGGCTGCTCGATGCTCTCTGAGAGCTCTTTTATGTAGGAATAAACCCCAACCTGGAGATGACTGTGTATAAAAACACACCAGTTTCAGAAAGCTGGAGTCGGGGGGAGCTCTTTGTGCATTAATTACTGTACAGCTGAGTGATTTCCCCCTTAACACTCCCCTTCTCCCACTCCTCCCAAGAGGCTGCTCAGCCACCTTATCTTAAGTCTTCCTTGGCTTGTTTACTAACTCTTTAGTCTGCCGGCTCAGGGTTAAGGACCCTCAACTTAGGTATGATCCTCTCCCGTGTGCTTCGGCTCCAGGGTTGACTCATAAGTAGAAGAGTCCTTAAGCCTCAACAAGCAGATTGAAAACTCAGTAAACAAGCTAAAGAAGAGAAACTCGAGATAAGAAATCCAAGTCTCCAGCCACAGAGACATAAAAAGCACTTTATATACTATATATTTACAAAGAGGTTTTCAGTGGCTTTCTGAAGATTTACAGTATATTTTGTAATTTTTTTTTTTTAATTCTCTTTCTCCCCACAAGTCTCCCCAGTGAGAGGATACCTATTTGGAGATGCTCACACTTAGCTCAATAATCCTATTAGTTAAATACTGAGAAAGAATACACAGAATTGCTTATTTTGCCTCAAAAGGAACACATTTCAAAGAAAGTTATGTAAATTCTTTTTWWAAAAAAAAAAKCTTTCTGCAACCTTTCAGTGTTCTGGATGTATATTGGAAGTAAACTTACATAATCTTAGATGTATTTAAAAGTTTCCATGGATACCATTTCCCTGTCCAAAGGATAACATTGCTGTGGTTTATTGTAGCCCATACCTTGTAATGTGCAGGTCAGATATGGGGACCAGGAGGTAATTCTGATGCCACCAAGGAATCAGCTTGGCTGTTTTCAGGTTGCAGCCCGAGGAGAAGGTGCAAAGTGACATTCCTCCGTTATCTGCAAACAGAGAGAATAACAGCAAAAGCGTTCAGGTAACGTGATGCTGGATATATCTACATGCCAACCTGCCTGCCTCTCCTCCAAAGGAGGTTATGCTAAGTGCTTCTACAAGAAGCACTGAACATGCCAGGTCTCAGCACTTCTCAAGCAAGGATGTTTGCTTTGCATAGTGCAGATTTTCCAGCAAGAACAAGCAGCACTTCCAATAAATGCTACTTCACTGGGAACGACTTGCTGTGCTGCACACTTGTGCATCAGCAAAGACACCTGCAAAGTTGCTTTCCCAATTGCCATGCCGTTCCTCTCCCCTTCTTCTTCCAATTTTTCCTCTAGGAAAACGGGGACAAGGAGAGAAGCAGAGTCCAGCCTGGCCTCTCCCGGCTCCCTGCACTATTAGAAGGTACAAACTAYGGGGAGGTTCCTAGCTGACAGCAGCTGGGAGTCAACATCAGCCCTTCTCACCCACTCCAGCAAYGAGCCCCGGCCGACTGGACAAAGATTTCCTATTTATCAGCTTCTCCCCCGCTCCAGGATAATTCTAGGATTAATCCACCGCACCACCTCCTCAGCCCAGCCCCGTGATATTGACACTTAAGAAACACAGAGCTGTTTATATTTCATTGGAGAGCTCATACTATCAATTTTCACATTAGTGAGTCCAGCTATTGCTCTCTTCTATCGGGATCTATTGAGTGGTGGCAGTAGAGATATCCGCTGTAGTGAAGGAAAAAAAAAATACTTAGCTGTCTGATGAAATGTTTTAAATGCATAGGGTTCACCTTGGGGTTGGCTGCTGCTCAGATTTTATCCATTAATAACACGCAGGGCTGCCACACTACTCTCCAGGGCTGATAGGAAAAATAGTACCACTTACAGATCCCTTGGTTTGCCTCAGGGAGAGTACACCAAATGCAGCACATATCATACATTTGGGGGCTGAAATTTACTCCACGAAAAGGAAAAAAAAAAAAAAATAAAACACACATTCTTTATATTAAAAAACAAAACCCCAACCCTGCTCCCTGAGCATGGACAAAGGGAAGTTGCCATGTAGGCCGGCAGTTGATGACCCCAGGTGCTTTGCTTGGGCTGTGAAGTGCCTTTAGGCAAAATAGGGGTAAGATTTCAGTGTAAAGGGCCTTTTTCAGCTTACTGCCCTGCAGGTTGACATTTGACCCAACAGGGAGAGAATCTGAATTGTTACAAGGAGCCAAGCACAAAAGCACTGACTTTTTCTTAGCCTCACTGTTTCCCTGTTTCCAGCAAAAGTATCTCATTTATTTATATTTTCTTTTTTTTTTCCTTGCCACTGAAACAATTCACAGGAAAATGATCATCAGAATGAGAATTGTTAACTGATTAGATTATTGTCAGCATTCAGTACAGAGCAGCCAAGCGCTCAAGGGTAAGTATTATTTTCATACAGCGATGAGGCTAAGAAAGGATTCTGCACCCAATTCCCTGAACATTAATGATCTGGAGATATTTGGGTTGGGTTGCATTGTTTTCCCTTCTCTTTCAAGGCGAGCCACAGAGCTCTTTGCTGCCAGGAAGTGTTATTTAAGAATATGAGTTTCTTTTGTAAAGGGAAGGGCATAATTAGATGTTAAGAGATGATTATTGTATTGTTCTCCACAGAGATTCGCAAAGGAACTGCATTTGAAGAAATAAGGGAAAGTATTATGCTTGGAAAGTGAGAGGTATTTGGCTTGAGATATTCTATGCAGCTGAAGCTGTTCACAAAAGATGAGAATTGGCCAAAATTTGTTGCTGTCTGCAAATACAACCTCCCCTGGACGCTTGTGGTCTGTGGGACACTGAGGGACATGTAATTCATTCAAAGCCACCACCTTTAGTAGAACTGCTGTTCAGAGCAGTCACCAAGATCTGGCGCCTGCAGCATCATTCCTACCTGCTCAGCCTGCTCATGCACTGGGTAAGGAAAGGGCTTTAAACAGAATGATATGAGGAATCCTAATTTATTTATTTTTATTTTTTAGAGCAGCTTTGTGAAACAAAAGCTGCTGCTTTCTGCTACACCRGTCCTAGGGCCCATATCTCTTCCTCCTGCTCCCTGCCCTAGGAAAACAGAGGAGCAAGATGTTTCTATCAGGCCGCTCTCACTGGAGAGAAACCTTTGCAACCATAAACCCTTGCTGGGGGGGACAGGAGCCCAGCTTGCTCATTCAAATTCATGAAAGAAAGTAAGAAACTTAATAGAGGAGATGGAGCAGGTATTTATCCTGTATGTTGCACCTAGAGGAGCCTGGGCTGCAGATAGACATCCTGAGCACCTCTTAGTCCTGTAGCATACTAGGGAGGAGACAGAGGGTCTAGTTATCATCCRCAGTTATTAATTAGATTAAAAATCAAGCTGCCAAACCTCAGTCTTTTCCTTCTGGGGTCTTCTAGTAGATTGGTCAAGAGGACAAGCAACACAGGCCTTCAGAGCTGCTGACCTCCACTTGCTCTTTGTGGGTGACAGGTATGAGGAGAAGCTGGGCCAATCTGAGCATTCATTCCTGTATTACTCCTGTATTACAGCCCTGCTCAACGCCACCCTGAAGCCACAGAGACATTACCTCCTCAGAACTGCCTCTTCCTGCTGCCACTTCTTCCCTCCTCAGTCTCTATTATATATTACCTAGGTTATGGAGCACACCTGTGTCCAAGGAAAGGAAACAGAGAACACAGGAATGTGTCAGCTCCTGCTCACCTTTTCCACTCCATTTTCCAACGCTCCAGAAGATCTCTCATTAATAAAGTTTTAAGGCTCATTTTAAAATTCACTAGGAAAAAATTTCCTGCTACTGCCGTTAGAGATTTGCTCCATACCCTTGCAGACACCTTGCTTAAAGGGTTCTAGTTCTCAAGGAGGGGAAAGAGAAATGTAGGAGGGAAACAATGTCTCTGCCTTTTCAGTCTGTCTTTCCATAGATACTTAAAACCATGCCACGCAGGACTAGCGCCTAAATATCTGTAATTAAAGTACATGTATAAGCAGAAACCTCACTCTCTCACCTTAAGCAGAAAGAGTCCACTAACCCTGAGCTGTCCTTTCACGACCTTTTTCTCTACCCCTTTTTCCCATCTGCCACAACTTCACTTGGAGAGGGTAAGGGGTGGGAAAAAATAACTCCTTATGTATAAGAAATAAAGCAGTTCTGTGTTTTATTATACATTCTCCAAAATGCACTTCTTTGTGGCCACACAAGTTCTTGACGCCAAAGCCTGAGCTAAAGCCACCCCTGTTTTGGGGACAGATGCTCCAATGCTTCTCTTAGTTGAACTGCAGGAACAGCCTATAGCTGTATCACAATTAACACACTCTGCGTGCCACATCCTAACGAAGTCATATGTTGTCCCCAGACATGCTTCCGCTTGGAGGTGAGAACTAATGAATTGCCAGGGCTGTGTACAGAGGACAAGGACTTGGAAGGGAAGAGGAAAGAATAAGAACAGAAACATCTGCACGCAGAGGACACACCAACACCTTGCAAGGAATTGCTGACTTAGTCACTCCTTTCCCTGCAGTCACAGCTAAGTTAGGGCCAAACCCCAAAACAGTTTGTGCAGGAGGTTTTCTGAGCACATCTCTTCAGTGCATTGCTTTTCTTTGTTTTTAAATTTATTTTCCCTTCCGTGCGTTTTCATCCTTCATGGTTGATTTAGGCTATGATGTAAGCTGAGCGAACACGACGCAGCTGCTCTCCTCCGGAGCGACGGAGAACCGGCTGCTGCTCGCGCTGGCACGCTGGTGACGCGCGGCGGGGAGCCTGGGCTCCCGGGGACCTCCGTTTGGCAGCCGTCTACACCCTCCTCGTGCAGTTTGCTGAAACAAAACCGGTGATGTTAGCAGCATATGCACAGCCGGAATAGGGGCCTATTTGCCAACAAAGTAAAGGACAAGGACCGGTGGATCTGCAATACATGAAGAACAGGCTGCTGCAGGATGAAACAGCAGCACAAGAAGCAGCAAGCAGGAAAGATCCCGGGAGTCACCTCTGTCCACACGTCTCTCTTCTTTGAAATGTTTAGTTTATGAGATTTGTATGGACTGTATGAATACAAATCCTACAAGTTTTGATCAGACTAATGGTTTCTGCCAAACCAAACTCGTCTGACTGAGGCGGACACCTCCCCGCCCCAGGCACGAAGGCTGAGAACCACYTTTGCTGAAAGCTGGGGGAGATGCTGTTGACGCTCTAATTTGTGTAGCAGCTAACAAAAAGTAAATCATTTCCATCTGCATATGCTTGGACTAATAAAAGCTTGGTCTGAAAGAGAAGACGCCAAAAACCTGTCAGGGATCTCATCTAATTGTGTATCTAACCTGAGCAGAAGTAAGAATAGTTGGAAACCTCTCAAGTAGGTTGTTCTCGTGAACTTACTGTGGCTCGCTGCACACCAGCAGATTGCACAGGCTGAGTTCTGCAAATCAACGTAGTCTGGGYGCTTTTGGAGAAGACACCAACTGTTCAGACTTACAGATTAACACTCATTGCTCGCTGCCAGAACAAAATTAGGTGCTTATTTCTGCTGCCTGGTACCTCTAGGCGCAAGGTTACAGTGCTGGGCATGTTTTAACATACAGGCTGTGCTGAAAGGGAGAACCTGATGAAGGTGGTTAGCAGAGGAAAACAGCTCTAAATAGAATGATTTCTGCAAAAAAAAAAAAAAAAAAAAGGAGATGACAAGTCTACTGCTATGTGAAAACATATGTATACGGCACTGTGAATTTAAAAGGTGCCCCACATAGTAGACATAGTTCAACTATTTATTATGACTCAGATTCATAAAAAAAGAGAAATTTCCCTTTCTGGTTAGCAGCTTTTTTGTGTGTAAAATTAAACCCACTTGCTGTAAATGTATTCTTAATATAAAAATGTTCTCCAATAACTCAGTATCAATTTATATCTATATCAAGTATCCAGACTCCTTTCTCAGTATTTATTTTAGTATCTCAGACCCAATATATTTTTAAAAACCTTTTATTTCTGAGTGTTCACTATTGGCTAAAATATGTGTTTATCCTCTAAGATAGTGTTATTTCTACTTAATTTTGACAAAATCTTTAGATTTTAATKATTATTTTTCTTTTTGTGTTACTATTATCAACAGTGTGAAAAAGGAGGGAAATTGTAATTTTTCATGTATCTCAAATTAGCCACAGATTAGACTATATGTTGTATAAGGATGCCTTTTAATGTATATTCTTGATATAGCTGAGAAAACGCTACAAAGTTAATAAATTTTTACTGATGTCATATTTTAATAGTCTAAATCTGTGACTAATTGGCTAAAACTCTTGATTCAATAAGATATTTAGCAAATACCCTACATTAAAAAAAAAAAAAAAACCACGATTTCATCTATGTAAGGAAAGTGAGAAATTTGTAATAAAGGGAGTTGGCTTTCTTTTCCTTTACAGTTTAAAGCTCCACTTGATCTAAGTCAAAAGACTTAGATGCAGAAAGGTTTTTTTTGTTTTGTTTTGGTCTTTTTTTTTTTTTTTTTTTTGTCAGTTCAGCACAGAGGAACATTAAAATTCATCTCACCCCAAACCTTTGCCGGGAAAAAAAGATGTTAAATATCAGCAAATGGATCTGATAAGCTGCAGACTATTTCTGCTGTCAGAGAATGACTGTAGGACAAAAACACATGTTCAGGATTTGACATCCCTTGGCATCTTGTAAATAGCCTGCATGAATCCACACCTAAAAACTGCCAACACAAGCAAAATTGTGCCCAAGTTTCTTGTAAGTTAAGCAAGCAAAGCAGAGACATGAAACGTGGTTGGACTGAATATAGAAACCTAAAGACCCCCAAAACTGACCTTGAAATCATTTCAGCGAAAGATCTTTTCTGCACTTTTGCAGAGCTGGCCTGATTTTTCGCTTTTTCAAGTGTGCTGTAGTTAGTTTGCATGTGTGCGTGTGTATGTGTGAGTGTGTAAGACTCTGGGTAATAAACACTTTATTAGGGGAAAAGAGAACTTTTCACAGAAGAAAAAGAGAACTGCTGAATAATACAAAATAGACCTTTCTCTTTTTAAAGGTTTCATTCCTAAAAAAAAAAAAAAAAAAGTGAAGTAATCTCTTGGCCTGGATTTGCAACACTCCAACTCCTCCCGTCACTGAAAGAGAAAAAAAAAAACTATTTTGTGATTTTTTTGTGATTTGTGATTCAAGGTGGTTTCTTCTCTGTGTCAATAGAAGCGTTTTCTTCTTTTTGTAAAAAAAAAAAAAAAGAAAAAGAAAAACAAAAGTGGTAAAAGGATGGAAAGAGGATATAGTCATGAAGAGGGGGAGGAGATCTGTTTCAAGAACCAATTTTTTCTGAGACAGCATCAGGATCTGCTTACCATCACTAGAGGCTGGAGCGATGACATCCTCTTCTCCACACAACTCCCCGTTTCAGATCCAAGATGCTGCAGGGAGAAGTCGATCTTCCTTTCCCAGACTCCACTTTATCCACTGCCAAGAGGCTAACATCGAAGCCTCTGGACCCACCTTCCAGCCAGCATCGAAAATGTCCTTTCTTAATGGCTGGGCATCATCTCACGTTTCAGGAACCAGCATTTTCAAGACTACCATGGTGGTTGTATCTGCTAAAAAAGAGGGGAGGTGGTCAAGATGGGAAGGAGAAGGGTGAACAGAAGCTGAACTTCTCTGAAGAACCAGACATCTGGCATGGTGCCTCCTGCTAACCTCTTTCTCCAAAGTGGACTCAGGAGGCAGGATGCCGCCTTTAATGACTCCACAGTCTGCTTGGCTATTRTGTTATCTTGTATTGCTGGAGAGAATCAATAGAAACACTTTCTTTTTCTTTCTCCCCTCCTTTTCTTTTTCCCATTACCTATTGTAGTGCCTCTGTCTGCTCTCAGTCCCCAGAGCCAAAGGAAATGGTGATCCAAAATTCCTTGTGCTGCCCAGCCTGCTATAAAACTGCTCAATGCGAAACGTAATATGCAAAAGTCTTTTTTTTTTATCTTTTTCTTCATCTTTTTTTTTTTCCTTTTTTTTTTTTTTTTTTTTTTTGGCAGGCTCTGGAAAAGGCCTGTTTCCTGGCAGGAGAAAAAGCCAGCCTTGGCTTCCAGCAGCCCCTGACAATTCCCAGCATATGGCAAGAGAGGGAGCTTCCGCCTCCCCCATCAGGTAGGTGCCACGGTGCGCGCTGCCGCCGTGATGGATGTCATGCTTGGAGAGTGCTGGCTGCTGGGAGAGGAGCCAACTGGCCGGGACGTGGCACGAGGTCAGCGTGGACACGGCCCCTGCGTGAGGGAGGCCTGCCAGCAAAGCATGCGGCCGGGAAACGCTCTGTCTTGATGCACCACCCTGTGTCCTGGGCTTTTTTTTTTGGCTCCACAACCAGGTTTGAAAGGGCTGGCTCTGCTTGCGTTAGCACTTGAGTTAAAGTCCTATGGAAAGGTGAGCTGGAGCTTTCTATATGCGCGTTGAGCAGTGCTTGTGTGCTCTGCTCTCCTTTGCTTTCTCCTCCCTTTTCTTCCAGTGTTTCTTCAGGCAGTTTTTGTAATGGCTTGTTCCCCTTGTGGCGAGGAGAACCTGATCTCACACCTACTGCTGCTCTTTTCATTGATGCTCCACTGCTTCGGAGCAAAGACCAAGGGCAGTGTCCTTTGCTACAGCTGCTGCTATGCTCGTATCCCAACCCCTTGCTTTTCCAGCACTGGAATACATTCCCCAAGACTGTCCATACAGTCCCATGCAGTGGCTCATCCTTCCCCCAGGGTGCAAAAGGTAGGGGAGAGCACTAACCAGGGGCTCCAGCTCCCCTGGACCACTCTGCTCCCCACACTCCCCATACAGATGTGCATCCTCAAGGCCCCTTTGAGCCATTGCAACCAGGTCCTCAACTGTAAATCAGAGCTGCTCCATAACATTTTTTTGCCCTGACCTGGAGGGACCACATCTAGTGGAAAGAGGGTAATTCATTCTCTACGCTCACTCAACCAATAGGTTCTTGGCCAAGGATGCTGATCATTGCTAACYGGGTGCTGGTTTTTATCATAGTAGCAGGGCTGGGAGACCCCTAACTCATTTCACATAAAGCTCCGAGCAGCCTTTAGCTGGCAAAAAGTTTTGCTGAGGACCGAACTGAACTGTATTCCGTTTATCCTAATGAGGACCGTGCCCTTTGCAGCTCATTCCCCAACCCAGGAATAAACTGTCAGTGGCTTCTCTTCTGCCACAGATTGATCTAATACAACTGCCTCAACGCACTCTGCTTGGGCAGACGGTTTCAGCGCACATTACTGTCATTTTTGATGCCCTAAAAGCTGCTGTCTTCTCCCTCCCATGCTCTTAAATGCCTTAAATGCTCTTTAAAAAGTGTGGTGACACTTTTATGGGTGATGGGGCAAGGGTCACATGCTGAATCTTTGTATGCCAAGAGATGCAAACATCAGATTCCCATTTCTAAAAAGGAAATGGGATCCAATTTCCTTTCTCATTGGGTTCCTTGTTTGTATCTTTTAACAACAGATAAACAAAAGGAAAAATGCAAACTTTCTTAAACTGACTTCAAGGTTTTTTTCTAGTYGTCATATTAACAGGATAAAGGAGAACCCAGCCAAATGCAAGAACCTCTGTCTACCATATGGTACATAGGAAGTGCAATACAGCTGGTTACTTTTAGAATCTATTGCAAAACACTGGGCTGAGCAATGAGTGCCAGCTTAAACGGCAGGTATTACTGGGTGGTAGACTAGGAGCAAGGCCATGTCCATAAACCCATTCAATGCTTCTTGTGGCTGCTGTATACACGTGTGCAAACAGCACCTATTTTAATACGTTGGYCTAAAGTCACAATATTAATTTAAAAAGACAAGTATAATTTTGGCCACCAATTGAGATCCAAAATTCTGGAGAAAAAAAATGTTTTAGAAGTGATCCTTTACAATTTCAAATTTTTCCTTTCTGAATTTTTAAATTTAACTTTCAATTTTTAAATATAAGRTTTTTCATTTTTATAATAGTTGATCAGTTTTCAATAGTTGATCAATAGTTTTCACATTTTTCTATGAGTCAWAAATCAAGGCTTTTTATAGTGTGACAAGCAGAATAATATACTTACATCCAGAAAAATAGAGAAATTCCTATAGTCATGTTAAATAATCAGTGATCTTTTTGATTTAAAGGATAAAAAAAGATAAATATTTCAAGAACTACTTTCCAGCATACGGAAAACACTAATTGGCACAATATGCAACATTTACTCTTGAATTGAAAATCTAGGGTCAATGTTTTAAGCAAACAAACCTCATAGAATCATATTCCTAAAAAAAAAAAAAAAAAAAAAAAAAAAAGTTCACTTAGTCTAATTAACTATAATTCCTAAGTATTGGTGAATGGATTTTCAAATTTAACAAGTTCTGTGGAGTTCAGCAAGAATAATTATTTCTCTGAATAGCCATACTTAAAGAATATTGCTGCCCATCATGCAGTATTCATTATTTCTCCATTTCAAAAGCCTGTCATCTAAGTAAGGAACAGGAATCATTCCAAGCAACGTAGGTGACAAATCATAAAAAATGAATAGCTAACAGCTGCCAGGGCTTTTGCTGCTCAAAACAGCTTCCTTCAATTTAATATTTTCTCACACTCCCTATTTTTTCCCCAAAATGGCAATCTAGATGTTCCAGCTGCAAAGTGCAGGTATCTCCAAAGCAACTGGTGATCTCCAGAGAGGTCACCAAAAGCCTTCTCCGCTGTGCTCTTCCTCTCCTCCTCTTCCTCCCTCTCTGCAGCAGGAGARAAACTCCAGCACAACCAGGTGTTTTCACTTCAGAGGCTCCAGCGGCAACAACAACTCCGGTGCTTGGAAGCTAACAAATTTGTCGTGTCACAATTGATAATCAACTCTAGTAAAAGAATGTCCAAATCAATTGAGCTTTAGCAAGGGCAAACTGACTGGACACAGCCCGGCTCCCAGCAAAAGTAGGCCAAGCTTGATAAATTTGCCCTTATTATAGCTATTGATGTTTAAATTTCTTCAGGGATGTTGTTACATGGGTGCCTAGTGGTGACAGAGGTACGATGACCTCCTTCGATCCTTAATCTACACCTGTTAGTTGGCTCCCTAGTTGCTTGTGAGTATACTCAAGCTTAAAGGTTAACAAAAGAAAAACAGGCCAAGTTTACGCGACTGCAGCAGCAGATCAATGCAGAGTAAATAACCTTCTCTGTCTTATTTCCCCAAGCATTATTGATCCGCGTTCTTTGTTCTTTGTCATGTTTCTGTCTTCTAATCCCAGGGGACACTAAACGATCGGCTCATATTGGACATGTTAACTGGCACATTATGACAGCTACCATTTTGTCACTCAATGCGGTGCTTTCTATAAAGAAGCCTCCGTCTGGGCTTTTCTAAGATGTTCTCTCTGAAAAAATGCACCTCAGACTTCTGCTTTTTTGTCCCTCTGGCTTCCTTTGTTCAGCCACCCCTGCCCCCCACAGGTATTTTATCTGAAGGTCTCCAATAACACTAAACTTTTTTTTTTATTTTTATTATTATTATTATTATTATTAATTGCCTCTCCTAAAATTCCCCCATCCTTAAAGATGGACAATAAGCCAATAGTTACAAATAATAGAAGCTTTTGCAGCATTCAGTGCTCAGCAGGAGTTTCAGGCAGCAGCAAATGTTGGTATCAATTCTGACCTGTCGGGGCTTGTTGTTTTTTATTTAGGAACAGAAGCCCTTTCCTTTCATTATCAAGGTTACATTTAAAGGATATTGCACTTTCCTAAGTGTTCTCAATGGATTTCTATGGGATATTACAGATATCACTCTAGCCATACTGAGCCCAAGCTCCATCCTTCAGCTGTGTGGATGCTCCAAGTGCCTTAACAGCTCTATAAACTTGTAGATTTGTGGTGGAAATGTGTGTTCACAGGGAGACTATTGAATTTCTAACAATATTAATTGGATTTCTTTCCTTATGAATGCTCCCTCTACATGCCTATCTCCAAATAAAGACTTGCCTATAATAACTCCCAGAATTATAAAAAGGGRRAAAAAAAAGGGAAAAAGAAACCAAAAAAGTGAACTTGGAAGGCATGGCAACCTACTACTGCTTATTTAGCCTTCCTCACGCTTTATCTAGGACACAGAAAAAGGCTGTTTTAGAAGAAAAAGCTTTTCCCTCCTGTGCCAAAAAAACCTCCCAGGGAAGGTTCCAGTCACTGGGGCGAGTGTTGCACGCTGCTGTTAACCGCCAAGGAGTCCGTCAGCCTTGATAGCATCACACAGATCTCGGACTCCAAAACTCACAAGGTGTTTTGGGGTCTGCCTGATGCTTCCTCGTCAGCACAGGTAGTAGGATTGTATTTTAAAACTAAAAAGATGCAATAGTCACATGGGAAATTCCTGTCTGTTTATGTATAGCATTTCACTATATTAGCTGTCATTAATCACCRTACAAATACACCCTGTCCAGAACAATAATAGCATTGCTATTTTGCTTGCCATAAACTCTTTCTTTAAGTCACAGCTGAGTCAATCTGTTCTTTGAACAGATATTTTTTGTGAAGGAATTCTGGAAAGAAAATCACAGTATATTTCCCTTGAATTTCAAGTTCCTTCACGTCTCCATAGATGATAATTAAACCAACTGACCTGCTTCTGCATTGAAGCCTGCAGGAAATTAGCCAGATAATACTCATTAGGTAGATAGGCTTTGGGGGATAGTTTATTAAAAGAAAAAGAAAGAGCCCCCAACCAAACAAATAACACTGAACTATGGATCTCAGTGTGGCTCATTACTTGGCTCCAATGTCCTCTGCTTTTTTTTTCCCATTAGTAGCAGAGTCTAGAGACTCTTAGCAGGAACCTTTTAAAAGGGGATGAAAAAGAGAAAGAGAAAGAGAAAAAAGGAAAAGAGAAAAATAAAAAACCTGCCAACATGTCAAAAATGTGTACCATCTAGACTCAACCAATCAAGCCCCAAAGCTTTTTCTCTATTTTTAAAGTAGAAATAAATTATTCCAATATTAATCATTCCCAATTTTTGTTCTGTTTTAATAGAACAATTTTCCTGCTTTATCTCATTTTAGTAAAATAAAAATATGGTTTCCTAAGTAAATAAATTGCAACTGTGATTTATTTATTTTCATGTTTCATGAGAAGAGCTTAGAGGATTCTGGGTTTCAGTTCAGGAAGTGCTGAGCAGCTCAGCTGACCTTAAACAGGCTGATGTAAATAGTTCATTAGATAAACGACAAAGGCAGGTATGTTCGAAGCTCACAAACTTGGTGTGAAAGGTACCTTGCCCMTTTCCATCAGAAGTCTCTTCTTCAAAAGCACATTTTCATAAATGAAGATTTTTGATTGTTCAGCAGATTTACCTGCTGGCCTCTTAGGCACACCCTAAACTCTTGAAATAAAAACAAATGTTATCTTGGTCTTAAAAGTTATTCTTGTCCTTAGTGTGYATTTTGCACTCCAGTCAAGGTCCAAAATAGAAAGAAATCAAGGCCTCATGAGGATGAATCCGAACACGATCAGAGAATTTCTTTGCCTTCATGTAATATAGAAGTCAGGATTATTAGAACAAATAGCCAACAAACCGTATTATTCATAAGAATTTTCTCATGTAAGTCTACAACACACATTGCCTATAGGTATTTTGTTAGTTCATTACTTTTTTTGCTACGAGCACAGCTAAACTATTTCACATTTTCCTGCATAATGCTTCATAACCTCCCTAGGATGTATGTTACTACAACATGAAATGAACAAAACAGAAAACTGAGACACAAAGGGGAAGTCAAGCACAGGACTATCAACGTAAAAGGAGTTTTGATGCTCTCCTCATCCATCAGCAGCTTGATCATTTGGGTAGCAACTCCCAGTTTTAATTAAAACATGGACCATATGCAAGTATTCTTGCACTGATTAACTGAATAAGCTGCTAGGAACCTTTGGACCATTTGTTTGATCTTCATATATAAAAACAATTTCATAGGAACCTTTCACATGTGGCAGTAAGAGACATCAGTGGCAGAACAACACAGTAATATAGACCAGAGTGGGATTAAACTGCAATGATGGAAATAACCAGTTACAAATGTTTCTGTTTAATGGGAGCCAAATCAGATAACCACCATAAAGAAACACTGGGTCTGATGGATGGTTTTCTTTTCTGAGAAAAGATGGGGTTGCAGCCCAAGTTGCTTTTTCTATGTCCGTTCACTTAGCCCCAGGAATCGGAGAAATGCAATTCTGGATAAAGCAAAAAGGTGACTGGAGAGGCAGGAAGAGCAAAGGATGTGAAGGGCAAAGACATAAACATCGGTGCTGTTCTCTCTGTGTTACTAGACAAGGACCTTGTATTGATTTCTCTGGGCACGCCGGGAGCTCCTTCCACCAGTGACTAATGATGCGCCCCGTGCGTTATGATGACACTGCATTTCACGGGCCCATGGGTCGAACACCTGATCTATGCTCTGCCTCCTCTGCTTTGAGTCATCGTCCAGGCGCTCTTCAAAAATAAGGCAAATAAGGAAGGGGAGAAATAATTTGCGTCATTCACCCTGGGACAGGAAAGTAAAACTTAGCTGTCTAAGTAGATTCAAACACTTGGTATTGCCTGGAGCCTCATTTCGAGCCGGTGGCATCGTGTTGAGGCTGGTGTCTTTAATGTTTTTCTCACAACAGTTTCCAGAACTCTGTTTCCTTCTGCAGGAGCCCAAAAGTGCATATGTGTTAGGCACACATTTCTTCGCCCACCTCTGCGTTGGAACACAGATTTGTTTTAACTTTGATTAACAATCCTCCACAAAAACTTGAAGCAAGAAATGACTGAGTCTTCTCTCACTTTCTATAAATTGGGAATAATTCCCCTCTCCCTCCCACCCCTAGGCCACAGAGTTAACACAAATAATGTAAAACCGACGGAGGTGACAGAAGAGTTAGGCTAAAAATGAAGAAGCCGACTGCCTTCAACATGGAGAATATGGGGAGCAAATTATATCTCGGCCTATTTAATTGAATTGCCAGGCAAAATGTGGGACAAGAACTCTTGAGGGTTCCCAGACGTTGGTGAGATGAAGCATTTGTTATAAGTAGCCTGTAATAGCTGCTCTGGCCAACCTCCTTCTCATGTTCAAGGAGGAAAAACAGCAGGAGATTTTCAAAAGTGTGAAGAAGCATCCAACTTTCACTTTTAACAAAAGTTTGTCTTATAGCAACCCTGTGTGCCTTTGAACGGATCAACCTATATTCTACCAGGAAACCGGCTTTTTGCATAATAAACTGCCCGAGCTTCCTTAGTAACTACCTGAAAGGCCTGTGCCACTGCCAGCAAGAAATGCAAAATAATGGAACTTGACTTTAGAAGTGCTCATTTGATGAAAAGCACTTTTCTTTTTTTCTTTGATATATAACACCATTTCTATTGTCTGGGGAGTATGCCACTTTTGTGAAAGTAGGAGTTTCATCATTTAATGCGGAAAATTTAGGATACCACCAAGGATGGCTAAATAGTTTGTGTTTGTAACAAAATGTAGCTGTGAGGTTTATTTTTTCTCTTAAATAGCTCATGATATAAATGGAAATTACTAGCCTAGAGACTGAATTTACAGCTTCATTTTAATATTTCATATTTCTAAGGAGACCACTGTGACTTAGGAAAACCTTGGGTGGGGAGCATGCAAGCATATTCCTAAAAGCCTAAAACAGACTCCTACTCCTACAGGATAGTTACCCCTGAAAGCAACTCAGATAAGGGCAGGCACTCTGCCCATTTCACCTTCTTTTGGTGCTAAATCTCYGTACACAGAAGACAACTTTCTTAGCAATTGACCACTGGAGCAGTCAGACAAGAGGAAATGGGGGGAAATAAATGTCCTGAGCCTGCATGTTGGCCATGGTAGTGTTAAGAAATCACAGTTTGGTTGAGTGTCATGAAGTTTGGGCTAAGGACAAATGGACAGCATATGCCTCCATGCGATGAGTTGCACAYGCACTAATCAAGACCACCAAATTTCACACAAAAGGGGATTATCGTCCTTGAAGTTTAATGAAAATAGGGGGCTAGGTTAAAGCACAGGAGCATCCACCTCATTAATACATGATTCATCAGATTTTACCACGAAAATGCTCTGCAAGAGGCCAACAGAGTAAAAAGACCTAAATCAGAAGCTTTTTTGTTAATTCTGTTGTTCTTAGAATTGTTTATTCTCCATTTCATTCATTTTCCCTGTGCTGCCACCATTAGGAGTTGCTCAGCGGATGCTTTAAAAGTGGTTCTCTAGTACAGGAATACACYGTGCCAGCTGATAGAGAAAAACTCTCACAAACAGGGAATTCCTGAGCCGACTGTTAGCTTTAGAAGTATGATTCAAAAGCCAAAATTATGTGATCCTTCTTGGAACAAAAAGACCATGAAAATCAGCAGGAATTTTCTTCCGTTGAAGATCTTGAAATCTATGCCATTTCTTAATATCCAACAGACCTCCCAAGAATCTGGTGTGATTTTTTTTTAAGAGAAACATATGATAAAAACAGAAAGCTTAATGAACCTTCCTCAGTTTGCTGCTTATTCATTCTTTGTTTTTTTTCCCTCTTCTGATTTGTCTGACAATTGAACGTGGCAGCAACATAAACACAGGAGGTTTATGTCGTTTTGAGCTAGTTCTGAAAAGCCCTTTTACTATATACACACAGGTTAAAAGAGGAGGATAATGAATGCCAGCCATATAATAACACCAAAAGCCTAGTCAGAAGATCTGACACTGTAAGATGCTTACCATCCTGAGACTGATTAATTATTAGTGATTTTAATTGTAAAACCTTGGCTGCATTTGTTGCATTTCACACAGAGGCTAGAGTCAGCAGCTGTTTCATCTATCCACAATTTTATTTCTTTTACCAAGTGTCTGATCAGGAGAAACAATAACTGTCAGCACTGTAAAATCCCACAGGACTTGGAAGATTTACTTTAACTACAGATCCATCCAATATCTCTGAGGATCAGTCTCTACCTGTCCTAGCTGGAGCTGTAATGCTGCTGTAGATTGTAACTGTTTACAGAAGTGGTAGCCTTCAACATATCCGTGTATGAAATCATTCCTATTCCTCCACAGTAGTCTGTAAAGTTTCCAAAGAGCTTTCCAGGCTTTCTGGATGAAAGCCACTATATAAATGCAAGATGCCATTATAATTTATTATTTCAGTTTGACAGAAAGATGGAGAGCTTCATTTTGACTTTATATTTCCATTGCCTCTCCACTTTGCCTTTGTTTCATAACTTTCTTACACACAGGGATTTTTTTTTCCTTTGTATTCTTTCCAAGCTGCAAAGACACAGAAATAGGAAATGTTGCAGTCAGAAAAACAGGTGAAATTAGCACAACTTTTGAGTATTATTTGTGATCTCATTACATATGGAGTAACAGCCTAATAGTTCAGGGTCCTGTACAAGAAAACAGCATGTTCAGAAGATTTCAAGAAAAGAAGCAAGAAATTCATTTCTGACCAGTGATGAAAAGACTTAACTGACAGGCAGGGAACTTTCCCTGACAGGCAGACTCCCGTTCCTGATTGCCGGCCCTTAGGAAAGTTGTTTTACTTGGCTTTTAAATGTGTTTCTTTGCTGTCTTCTCTAGCAGTAAATATTCTCCCACCAAGGTGTCATGATGTGCATTTGATGGAAAACTCAACTAGCAGAAGTTTGCCTGCTGCTAATTTGAGAAACAAAGAGTTTAGTCACCTGTCATAGACGTGAGTGATGAGATATCCTCATGTTGCACCTTTCCCAAGTAATTCATTTTTTCTTTCAATCTTTCTGTATTTTGTGGAAAGGAGCCCTGTTAGATAAATATGTCTTGTAATGTTATTCCTTTGTGAAATTTTAGTTTCATAAGTCCTACTACAGTAAATTTGCGTAATTTCAACCCTGATGCATCCATACTTTGGTGGCTACAGGAAAAAGATTGCTGTTCAACATAGCTATTCTGACTGAGCCAGCTGAAGTACAGTTTCAATTCACTTCATTTTAAAGAAGCTTTTGAAGAACATGGGATGAAAGACTCATCTCTCATCCCATTACCAGCTTTATTTAATCTAAAATGCCTCTGAGAGAGGGTTTCCCTTATCTCTGAGTTGTGCAAACACAACATTGCATGTTGATACAAGATCTGTTGTGAACTGTGTAGGAAAAGTGGCAGTGCAGGGAATCCTAAGTATGTGAATCTAGCCAGGAAAATAGGGCTGAACATAACAGCTAAGGTTTTTGACTGTGCTCCACATCATAAAGAAGACAACTGCACCTGTAGTATTGAGAATCAAGAAGAGTAGAAAATTAGCATGATTTGCACCATAGCTATARCAATGATACTATGTATTTCAAACAACAAAAAATAAAGCAGTGAAGGGGTATGTTGTCCCAAATACTAAAATATTGAGGTGTTTCTTTTTTTCTGGTTTTAGTCATAATATTGCTCCAGGGTCAGATGAGATCGCAATGCAAAGCAGAGTTGTTACAGAAAGTTCACCATTTTGGAACTTCTGAGAGATGGTGTCAGATAACAAGTTTTTCTCCCCATGTTTTTCCCACTTCTGCAGCTGCCTCTTCATTTTCTGTTTTGGAGACTGATTCAGAAAACAAGACGTTAAACATTAAAATTAGCTTAAAAATAATAGGTGGAGTTGTGAAAAATGTCATGACTTTACATGTTATTTTTCATGAGCTTTCAATTTTTTTTTTCAACATTTCTTAATAGTCTTGTTTAGATCTAGTTGGTTTAGCTCTGGAAGATGTAAGGCCTAGATGCTTCAGAAACTTTTATGAGCTCAGCCATACTGATGACACAGTATAAGTACATTTTTTGAGAAAGTTTGTGCGTGTGGCTATGCAGTATGTTTGATAGGGGCTGTGAGGCCACCTCCCCTCCAAGTCTAGGCTGAGATGGTTTCTATTGATGACACTTCATAGTTACTGTTACACCTGTAAGTCACAGCCTATACTCCTCCCTGGCGATCAAAAAGGAAATAATTTGGATATTTCTAGCTCAGAGTTTAGTTGCACTGTCTCTTGGATCTGCTCTATGACCAGGAATGTGCACCAGGCTAAGCCTATGGTTTGTTGCCTGGGAATTGTAATTTTGCTTGATGTTGCTGTTAGTCAAGCAGGGGCTCAGAGTCCCTACACGGAACGACAAAAAGTCAAACCCTTTCACCTGGATTCATCTCACTCACTTTTAAATGTTTAAATGAAGCACCTAACTTTGCAGCCTTGACTCGCTGTAGGAGAGAGGGGCAATGCCAGAGAGGAAAATATCCCTGAATCTCAACATCTCACTTCCTGGATGTGCTCATCCTTCTCCATTAGCCTCGAGAACCGAGGACTATCTATCTGACTCACATACTAAATGCTTCAGTCCAGTGCTTAAGTCAATCCAGACCCCACAGCAGCAGAGTTACAAAGAGAGAGAATGAAAAAAAAAAAAAAAAAAAAAAAAAAGCTCAGGAGAGAAATATAGGAGGAAAAAAGGGAATTTGAAGAGAAATCCCCGTCCTCCAACTGCTCCCTCTGCTGCCGACACACCAGTTGGAGGGAAGTTGGGAAACCCATGCCAGATCCGTGATGCAGCCCAGGTGGGTTCTGCATCTCTCTTCCCTCACTCTGCGCTCAGCCCCTGAGATCCCGACAGTTACTAGATAAAGTTAAAGACTCATGTAGTGATCTTCACACTAATTGGACTGTAATGTATAGCCTCGGTCAAGCAAATCTCTCCCAGCACTCCTCTCCACAGACGGCAATCAAGCCATTTACAGAAGATGCATCGGCTGCTGGGACCCTGGAGTAACCTTAAACTGCACTGGCCTTTTAGTAGAAAACACAATTAATTTTGATACTGAAGGGCAATTAGAACTGGTGTTAAAATAAAAAATCTTCTGAACAGAGAATGTCAAAGACTGGGGAAGGAAAGTGTTTCCCTTGTACACAGCGTGTTGAAGGTCTGTAAGCACAGAAACTGTCAGCATGTTAATTCAGATCACTCTGTGAACTCTTCATTCATACATAAGAAATGTAAATTCAGATTAATAAGCCCAGTGCTCAGACCATGCTAAGAGTGATTGCCATTTTCTTTAAGCTTTTACTGCCAGAATGAGCACAGCTTCTTCATGTTCCTACTGGGGAAACCTGTTTTACATCCCAGATTTTCATGAAACAATCAAATGCATTTATTCTGTACTGCTTCAATTCCAGAAGAAAACAGTCTTCCAGCTGACGCTCTGCAGATCACGATGCAGAGCAAGACATGTCAGCAATTTCACCKCCTTCTTTTCAGCAGCACAGAAGGGTGTTCACAGGAACACATATCCGTGCATTCCCCTATGTTCATGACAGAGGGGAATGTTCATGTGCATGTGCACAAGGCAGCCAAAATTTTAACTTCATAACTTTACCTGTGTCATCTGCATGGGTTAGTGTGATTCCTCAAGCAAATTTGCAGAGCCATCTTTTTTTTTTAATTATTTCCCCCAAAACAACCACTCCAAAAAATCAGATAATTCTCTTTCAACTAATCTAATTAAAGTCCATTCCACCATGGCTAGTGACCTGCAGTTCTAATCTTGAATTATTCGCGTTTGGGCCTTTTATGAACGCAGATGTACCCTTGCCAGTTTGAGAAAACGAGATTTAACTGGCCCCGCAGGAGAGGAATGAGCAAAGGAAAGCCCAGGACACCAGGAAGGAAGCTGTAAAGACATTGCAGCCTTTCCCACAGTTGAGGCCAGGTGAGACTGTCCTCCTCCCTGCACTGCCAGTGACATTGCTATTGCTATAGGGACTCTCAGCAGCTGTGGCTGAGACAATT
This sequence comes from Nothoprocta perdicaria, assembly GCF_003342845.1. Lineage (NCBI taxonomy): Eukaryota > Metazoa > Chordata > Aves > Tinamiformes > Tinamidae > Nothoprocta > Nothoprocta perdicaria. The sequence goes on from NW_020455488.1 coordinate 1,281,554, forward strand.
TCCATGAAAATGAGAGAGAAGAAACGTTAGCAAGGGGCTGGGGATGGTGCCTTCAAAAATCTGCTCCCTCCTTTGGTCCAGGGCTGCTCATATCCGCTGGTTGTCAGGGCTTGGGAGAGGCTCCTTTGCCTCCCGACCTCCAGAGAACGAGCAGATGTCTGAGACAACGGGCTTCACGGTGATAGTCTTGGTGGGGTTTATTACATTTTGGTTCAGTACGTGTTGCTGTCAGTGGGTAACTGCCAGAGTCTGTTTATATGTGAATTAGCTTTTTAAGAGTTTGTCAGAGAGCCCAAAGCTCATGTCAACTGTTTTTATGCAGCTTGAACAAATCTCAGTCTTTAATACCAAGGGAATATTTCCAGGTATGCAGGCATAYAGTGCCTGGAAAGAGGTGGGGGAGGGTGAGGAGGAATCTTTACGTAGCTAGAAAGAAATCAAGATGCTATTTCCCTCGATGCCATTGAAAAGACTCATTTTTCTTTGTCTTTCCAGGTTCTCTTTTCCATTTACAGGGCTCTCCAATCTGCTGTGAACTGTTTTCTCATCTGAGATTCAGGCAGCCGTCCCACAAGCTGTACTTGGGAAACCACTAACTGATGTTAGATTTACACAGTGGGTAGTTTTTATATATGTTTTTCTTAAAAGCAGTGTCCTAGGGGAATATCTCAGTGGCCAAAAGCACAGGCAGCCAGTAGAGCATGTGAAGAGTTCACAGAGTTAAATCTATTGTTTCAGGAACTGATTCAGTCTCTGCTTTGCCAGCCTGTCTAAGGCCTGGTCCTCCTTCCCACCAGCTACAAGAAAGGTTGAGGAGCTCAGAGTAAACTCATTTGGATGCATTAAATACACCATGGTTCCTATATGAGCCTAACTTCTTTTGTGGGTTGTGTGCTGGAAGGAGCAGGCGAACAAAATTACTTAATAACTTTTAGTCATCTGGGATTTCTGAATTTATCGGGAAGGACTCCCTGTTCAGAGAGAAGGCATTGAATTTTCAGCCCAAACTCYGGCTCCAGTGTAAGCAGCTTCCACAAGGGCCGAACTTATATTTCTTCTCTTTTTACCTTGTAATTTCTTGAACCAGCCCCTTACACAGTTGTGTACACAAGGGCTCCAATCATACAGCAAAATATTAATAATAATAACAATAATAATAATCTGCAGTGTTCATCTGCCATGTTTTCATGTCATGACATGAAAACTCCCATCTATGATTATCTGTATGAGACAGAGGGGCATGTTTAGACTCAGATGTCTGTTGGCACCTGACACAGGTTGCCCAGGGGCTGGGGCTGCAGAACATATCACACACCACCTCCGTGGGTCTGACTCAATCCCGCGAGAGCTGGTGTGCCAGCCTATAACAACTCATACAAACTACTGGGTTATTCTAGGTTTCATTGAAGTCTAAAAACTGGCAAGGATATGATCTTCTGAGCTCAGTTATCATTTCCTTTTCTGGAGGAACATAGGATTAGAAGCACAAGACTGGATGAGAGGGCAGCCAAGTATCTAGCCTTTCATGTTGTCTTTGAAAATGTCTAGCACCAAACTCTATAAAGACATTACAAATTCTCCAAAGGGCTGAGTCTGAGGCCCTGCAGTACTTCTTCCTGACCTTTAAAATTTAGACTTGGTTTTAAGCTCTGAAACATTAAAGCTTGTAAAACTTCCAAAATATTTAAGTGTATCTTTTTTCAATCATTCCTATGGCATCCATAGCTATTTTTTGTTGCTGGTACAGACATCGTCACATAATTACATGGAAAAAATGGAGATACAGCTGCAAAGCATCCYCATGTTTCTGAGGATCAAATTAAATTTGTTGTTGATTTTTTTGTCTGAAAAAAGTGTGTGCATGTGTGTGTATATATATATTAATATATATTTTAAAGCCATTGCTCAGCAACATGGATGTTTTTTACACCCACAAAATTTACTATACGCAATTCAGAACTGGCAATTTTTCACTGGCTCCTTTAATAAACAATACTTCTCTCACACTTTTCATCCAATGAAGGAAAATCACCTAAAAACTCCATTTAATTAACCTTTACAGCCCCCTTGTGAGCTTGGCTTTATTATCTCTATTTCACAAACGGTCACATTAAAACACAAAGAGATTAAGTGACTTCCCTCCAAGTAAAACTACATAGCAGGTCAATGGCAGAGTTTGGAACAGAGCCCCAATCTCTGGGGTCCCAGTCCTATGTTTTAAGTGCTACACACCTTCCCTTCTTAAACGGGGGAAGATTCAGATCATTATTTTTTATTTTATCGTACCTAAGCCATTACTATCCAGGATAAACCTCTGAAAAGCACCTAAAAAAACCACTGTGCAATTCAAGCATCTAAAAGAGCACCTAAGAAGGAGAAACAAGCTCTTTCATTTTGTTTAAGGGCTGTACACAAATGTCTCTGGTGGAAAATAAGGAGTCTTTAAGAATGATGTGTGACTTCTAGTGATGGAGCCTGGGTTAGCGAGGGTATTTATTTTTCCCTTCATTAAGAAACAACTTATCATTCCAGTAAAGGAGCTGTTAATGAGTTTGTTCACACTCGCTGAGAAATGACTGCAGGATACTCCTCAGAGAACCTACTCCGAATGCATACATAAAGCAGCCAGAGCTCTAGGCATAACCAACAGCCTGCCAAGGGGAAGTGCTTCTGGGGTTTTGCCTTGCTGCTTGTTTGTCTCTCTGTTTGTTCTTCCTCTCCCTCCAGGTCTGGGAGGAAGCTGGCAGATTTGGGATGCGCAGGATGGGGTGTGCATTCCCAAACCAGTGCAAGGCTTGCACAGGGGCAGGTGCACCCGTCTGAAACCACTGATGACCCCATCATCTGATGGGAGGAAGGGCTCTGTCCACCTATGGAAGAGCTGGAGCTCATCTCCTAGGGGTCACATCGCCAGAGGATGAGGACACACAGGTTTCCCATCACGACTGCTGTGGTGGCCCCTCTTCCTCTGCATCAGATCCCTGTCCCCAACAGCCACTGAGTCCTGGGGTGGACAGTCCTACCTCCAGCTAGGAGAAGGCCACTGAGGTCACRTCCTAACAGCACACATGGGGATATGAATATTCACCCCCCTAGCCCAAGAGAGGAGGAGGGTGGCAGAGATGCTTTCTCCCGCACATGCTTTCAGTGCAGCCTCAGGCTACTGGCTGGGAGCCAATGCAGCCCTGTAATGGGCAAAGTTTGGGATTCCCCAGTGGTGGAAAACATTCTCCTGGCACCATTTCAGACACTTACCCTTTTGACGYTGCAGTTTCTGAATGTGTGTTAGCACGTAATTAGGCTTTGCGATGCTGAAAGAGAACTGCTGAGCAAAAAGAGGGCAGTTTGCTGCCCCTCTGGGTGTCTCAGGGATGATCCCAGCATCTCTACTCACATCATCACTCCACTTCTAACAACTGTGTGCGTGAACTATATATATGTGTGTATAAATATAATCTAGYCTCACTGTCCACTTATTGTCCTCCTATTCATTTTGTCAGCTGTTTTGAGAAGTGTTTCCGATTCAACAACATGAGTAATTGCTGGGGGGGGGGGTAGTTGTTTGTTTGAAGAAATCTGGATAACAAATGGCAATGTTTGCTCTCCAGGCTCCACTCTTACCCTGAGAAGACCCACCCTGACCTCCAAAATGAAATCAGTAACTTCACTCCTCTTCATTTCCTCATCCTGTGTCTAAAGTCAGGGGAAGTGGGTTGCGACCTTTTGCACGTAATCTGACATACGGCACGCAGGGCCGGAAGGCAGAAAATCATTCCAACAAAAGGCCGGAGCTCTGGATTCAGTAAATTCAGGAAAGAGAGAGATAGGAAATGGCAGTAATGTCACCAATAGGCTAAGAGGATCTTGGCAGCATCTTGGGTGTGAAATACTAGGTCACTTCTAATAAGGACTGAGTGAAAAAGTTCAAATCACATCGAAACACATGACACTACTTATTGGAACAGCTTTGGAGGGCCCTAGGAAGGCACTTTTTTTTTTTTTCTTTTTTTTCTCTTCAGCAAAGCTAACCTCAAAGAAAAGTATCTTGTATTCTCTCCCATGGAAAATTCCCTTACAAGGTGCCCAGGCAGCTTGCCCTGCCTATCAGCCTGTGCCCAAATAAGTTTCTTTACCTGTTCCTCACTCTCTTGGCCAACCAAGGGCCAACTGGCCACCTTGCTCAACACCTGAAACATCTACATCAGCCACACGTATCTGCCATATCATTTCACAAGAGTGCCTAATGCTGTCTATATATATATATATATATATCTGTATGAATAGTGTTGCTTGTTATGAAAGGACCTCAAAATTGATACATTTCCCTTCAAACACGCAGTGATGTACAGAAATGATCTTCTTCCCTTTCTTTTTTACAGAGGGATATGAGAAGCATAGGTGCAAGTAGGACGTCTCTGAGGAAACAGAAGACTAAATTCCAGGTTCCTGGTGAGGTCCTGTAGGCCCAGTGAAGTGCTAATCATGTYCATTAGGTAGAAGAAAGGAAGAAAAGCTTTAGAAATGTGATAGGTAAAGGGCAATCCCCAGAAACGCCTCGAGGCTCCCTGTGCACAAAGCCCAGGTGTGTCCAGCTGCTCATGCCAGCAAGGTCTGCAGGACAGGCCCTCGACTCCTGTGATTTCTTCCTACTCTTGTTTCAGTTTGGACTGGAAACACCACAACAATACACTTTGGCAGCTCCTTGACTGAATCAGGAAGTGCAGTGGCAGACTGAAAGGAAAAAAAAAAATAAAAGGAAAAAATTCCCTGCCATACAAACATCCTCTTTTTTTTTTTTTTTTCCTTTGAGCCTTTAGAAACTGCTTGATATGAACCTGATTTGTTTTGTCAGTAAAGGGTTAAAGTTCTCACTTTCACAGAAATAGATGACTGCACTATTAAAAGCAATGACAGTTTTGTTATTACTGCCAATGAAAACAGGATCTAACTCTTCATCACCCATTTACTCTACCAATAATTCCACAGATTTTGAGAAAATATAGGTTCTTTTTGACTGTTACATGTTTTCCTACATTGTCCTTGGACCACATCTGCATCCTCTACCTGAATTAAAACAAACCCTCCTGTCTTTATCCTCCCTCTGACTTCATTCCCACCGACCATCTATTCAGCTGATCTCATTTAAGACCAAGTGTATTTTATTTCTTTTATGACTTTGTCTTCTGCAAGAAACTCCCAGGCCTTCCAACCTCATGCCACATGTGACATTCTGTCCCCATCAAATATCAGATCRTTCCTTCAAAATAAGAACTGGCACCGGGTCAAAGTCCTGAAGATGAAAGGAAGGGTTAAGTTTACTTTCAATATTGGAGGAGGGTTCGGAAATAAATGTCGAGGTTAAAAAGTCCAGATGGTAATTCTACTGTATCCCTGCTATAAACATGATTTGATTTATGAGAACCACTAATGGTATCTCAGTTTAGATCTGGATGGCTTTGCTTTCTCTCATCTGTAGCTTTAAATTCATCAGATTTTTTTTTCACTCCCACCATGAATCTTTCACTACAAAGAGATTCCCCTATCAAGAATTGGGGAGTTCTTTAAAACTCAGCAATTGATAAACGTTAACAATCCTAATCCATGCAAATTACTGTCTGATGCCTTTATTTATAATACCAAGCGGATGTGCTTATTCAAAGCAGTCTAAAGAGCTTTGACAAGTTCAGGCTTACAAAACTGTATCTCCTTTTGCTGTTTTCCCTCTCCTGTCCTTTGGGGATCAAACTGAATCAGTTTTCACTTTTTTTCTGACGTTGCGATTATTAGGTTTCTCAGTTTTGTCAGAAAAATCCATCAGAAATGTTTATCTCATGGGGCAAATAGCAATGGAACAGCATGTTTATCACTTCGAGGGCCATAATCTACAGGCAGCAGTGGTCCCAATCCGGTTTGTTTTAAAACACAGAGGCTGAAAAAGAAAAATGCCCATGTCTGAGATGTGTGATGGAGATGTGCAGAAGTGCATTAGCCCTGACATCCGTTTCTTTATATCTCTATATTTTGACTGTCAGTCTTTACATGTATATTGCCCCAGGTCTTTACAGTTTACTCCTTCCATTTACAAGAAAACAAAACAGTTGCCTTGAACCATTAATGCCTAAAGAAGAGTGGCTTTGCATGGAGGACTTTGGAGCACTCTGTGCCCCGGTGCAATTACACTAAGATGCAGGCTCCTTTGGGAGGCAGAGGTCACATTTAGGAACCAACGAGAAGAGTACTTTGAAGAGTGTCATCACGAATGGTATCTATATTATGGTATTCACTGCAGCTGCACATCTGGGTATCTGATCTGTGTTTGAGACACTTAAATAAACGTGCTTTTTTAAGGCTACTCAATCAGATTAATAACTAGATCAATGTTTATAATATATGATTTTCCTTCGTGTATGCCATGGAGACATAGCAAGTAGAGGACATAGTGGAAAATGGAGASTTTCTCAGGAATAGCCCAAGTGTCATGTGTTGGGCCAATGCTTAACAAAAGAATAACCATGTATCCAAGACATGTGTTTTACWCACATTTACAGATGCACTGATTGGCTTTGAATTGCTTGCGTCTCCAAAATCCTCAGTAATTTTCCTCCAAACCACCAGAATTTTCTGTAAACTTCTCTGAGAGAGCATGAGAGAAAGAGAGCAATTGAGCCACACAGAGCAGATAACAACAAATGTCCTCATTACATCAGTCACAAATACCATAATGATACGGCTACTGCAGAGAATAGGATAGGGTAAGTCCAAGGCAAATCGAACCATTTTAGCCAAGTCATCCTTACACAAATCTCTCATTGGGAAACAAGAGAAAACTCAACACCTGAACTGGAGTTTTCAGACAATCCAAACCTTCTGCTGCTTTTCAGGACATACAGTCACATTTGGCAATTCTCTGTCAAAATCTGCCCTTGTCTCCAGCTGTGGCACTGAGGTGCTCTGTGGTATTGAGTAAATCATCCAGTTTCATTATAGGGCTTGGTATATTACAGAGTATAGGTCTGCACACAAACTCCCGCCAAAATAATAAAAGGTGAGAAGTCAAAATCAATTTCATTAAGCTGGTACAAGTCAATATTTGGATGCTCTGTACTGGGAATGGAAGTGGATCAAAGCCAGCACCTAAAGTGTAGTTTTAAATGGACAAAATAAAAGTCATCAAAATAAGTAAATTGATTTTGGGAAGTTAAATCAATGTGTGTGTCTAGTACAACTTACACACCTAGCTAACTTGCTGTAAGATATATGCTTACACTCACTAAGTATTGCTATTATTACATGAATGTTTCAAAAAACACTGATTTTTGACTGAAGGTAAGTTCTGAGGTGTCCAGGCTGAGATTAACTAACACAAAGGTCRTGTCTGCACTCAAAGACATTCTGGTTTCTTTTATTTGGCACACAACTTCACACAGCTCTGTGAAACTTTCTTGTTTTAGCCTGGCTGAAACCTCTTCTTCATTGACTTATACTGAGCTGGAACAATTCAGCTTTAGCATGTTGTAAGATCCACAGTGCTTTTGTACTGGTTGACCTAAACCAGATTGAAATTAACACTCATTTAAATTAGTGCAGTTCTGTGTGGAATCACTGATGGAACTGATTCAGTGTRTGTTTTCTTTAAATGGACATTTTAAGCCTTTTTGGTTGCAGTCTGGGACGTCTACAGGAGACATAAGGATCAGCTCTATCCATATCACCTATATTTTCCCTGATCCATGCCGGGTATTTGCAGAAATAAATGGAAAGATGTTTTTCCCATATGTGCATGAACTCTGAACTCCTAGAGTTCAAGTGGGTTCAGTCGTTCTCCTCAAACTGTCATTCTAGTCCTAATTAGTACATGGTGCCGTGAGCAATTTAAATGGAATATATTAATAGAGGAGAATTCAGAGGAGGGAAAAAAGACACCCGCCCCCATACCCCCGCCTGCAAAAACCCTTAAATAAACAGGGTATTTCTTCAGGATGCCTCACACCCTTACCACCTCCCCCTTTCCCTTAACAATAAGGACCGAGGGTGGGAGACAGCGACGGTCCAGATGATATCTGGAAGGCAGGGTTTCCCACAGGAGCACATAGCTGCAGACTCCCACTGCTTCCAAGGAGGACTAGAGGGGGGAGAGGCGGGGGAAAAGATGCTGAAACTGAGCCATGATGGTTCAGGGAAGCGCTGTTTTATTTAAACCCTCAAATGGCTTGACATGCCCCTGGTACTTTCACTGCCTAATTATAAATGAAAGGAAAACGGCAAAAGAATCCCCTCTTGTTGACCATCTCCCACTTAACAAGGCAGCACATGTCGCTGGCTCTACCTTTTTAGCTCTGTCCTTGCTTTTATCCTTCTGCAATTTAATCCTAACTCAATTATATTATTACAGCGTGTCACTTTGAGTCACTTTCCCCCTTATTGGCATATGGCTCTTTTCGGTTTCGCTGTTAATTCTTTTTCCAGTGGACTTGTTTAAAACGTATTCATTTTCTGCTTAGGCTTGGCGTTATTCACGCATCACATTTCTGCAATGCCTGGCTAACTTCCTTGGGAGGAGAACCGGAGACGGGGATCTTGGCGCGTCGCATATATTTGCTAGAGTTTCCACACCGAATTGTCAAAACACAAACTCGGTGGCAGAAAAGGTGAGCATCGTGCCCCGACTGTCAGACACGCGGATGGGAGGCTGCCCTCCGCTGGGTCTACAGCAGAGCCCTGGGCTAGTGTGATGAGGAAAGCTGGTGAATACTGAAAGCTATTTTCTATACATATCTCCATTTTTTGCCCCCTCTTTTAGAAAAAAAAAAAAACCAAACCAACCAACTTTCAAATGCATTCACTCAGATGTTAATGGCTTTTTGTGTTTCTTCCCCAGGTTGCTTTGAGCAGAGGTACTTCCGAATGCAATGGTCCCTMAGCTTCTGGCTTCCTGGGGGATATTCCAACACTTAAGACTTTTAAGAGTTTACAGGGTGGTCTTCAGAAGAGACCTCTTGCAAGCTGCCCATCCATGCAAACTGTCTTGAAATATGGATATGGAGCACTTGACACACGATAAAACAAATGGGTCACAGAAGTCACTACCAGGGGAATTTGCATGTGAAAAAGCATTCTGTGACATTTCATGGGCAGGAAAAGAGGACTGTTTTTTTTTTTTTAAATATGTACAGTTTCCCCTGGTCCACTAATAAAAGGAGGAAAGGCAAATGCAGTGCTGTGTTAGCCCCAAACCTTGCAAGAGGTTTTCCCAAAAGTGTGTTTACCCTTGGTAACGTACTGCAATCACGATTCTAGAACAATAACTATTCTTTGGCATAAAAGCTAACCTTTTCCATCACCTTGGTGTCTATATTCTTCTTCTGGATTGTCTTTTCATCTRTTGAGTTTGGAGATGGAATAAGCTAACTAAGAAAAGCATGGGTAAATATCTAAACAGGCAAGTCCGGAGGGGTATTTCCTGCATTTTGTTTGTTTTTGTGGTTGCTGTTGTTTCTCCCTGCGGGGGAAACCACCACCACCAACTCTGATCTCTCTTTTCTAACACTTCACTTAGATGCAGGCAGAGAAACACAGGTGCACCAATGAACGCATCCTCGGCAACATCTCTTTACCATAGGGGATGCACTGAAAAAAAGGACCTCAGGACTTCTGATAATAATTTTGTGAGCTTCAGATAGCAAGATTCAAAGCGTATGAGGACACAATTGWTTGCTTTATCCCTTACATTTTCCTTCCCTTCTATTATTTGGCAGGGTTAGCTGTAGATACATTACTTTGCTCTGTAGCTGTTCTGTAGTTACTCTGTGGTTAGYAGTAAAGATAATGTGGTGTTTTATAAAGAAATCATGTCCGTTTGGTAGCTGACTTTGCTATTTCTTCTCTGTCTTCAGACCTGATTTGGGATAAGCAACAGCTAATTCTCCTTTCTCTTTCAGGATCCTAACCATCATATTTAATTYCCCAAATACTTCAATTAACTAGTCTGTCAGAGCTTATATTTTGAGTCTGTTTATTCTTCCTCCTCCAGTCCCTTTTTTAGCTTCATGTAGACTAGCTGTCCCTTCATGGCAGAGAGCTGTGCATGCTCCATAAAATTTCCTTAGAAGATAGACTTACCAATTAATYACAGGAATCACCAACGGGGTGGGCAGGAAAGTCTTGATAAATTTGATGACCTAGAAGTATAAATATAGGACAACTATTGTTGTTTCTGTTGGTTTTTAACAGAGGTGAACATTTACTTCTCATGCCAAACTACCTACTATACTGTTCAATACATTTTTGAGAAACAAATAAAGAAATAAAGCTTTGAAATAGACAGCCCTTAATGACTGTTGAACAAATAAGCAGGAAAAACAACAACCCTGGAAAGCAACTTATGGGAAGAAAGCACGAAGAGGAAGTGAAACCTAAAAACAGTTACATTTGAAATGACTTRGAAGAAACATATGCTCTCCTGCAGCAGATTTTTCAACCTCGTAGGAAATATGCTGCTGAAATGAGAATAGGTTGATGAAAGGATGGGTTTGTTTTCTGTGCAATTTCCTGTATGTTTGCATGTATTTCCCTACTCACTCTATGAAAGTCTTTACCTTAATGACTATGGTAAAGGTATGTAAGTTGGGACACCTATGTTTCCTTTTCTTTTTTGGGGGGGACAGTTTCACTACACATTTACATTGAGGACTCAGTTTATCTTCTTGTGCCTCTGATGTTCATGATAGGTACAAGAATGACTGGTCTTGTCCTASCGAGCCTTTAGTGTGAACCATTAGATAAGGTTATTGTGATATAATCCTTGAATTAATGCAAATGGTGGTTATTATTTCACAAGACGAGTAGCCCACAAAATGCCACTTTGCTATTTCTAGTGGCTGGCATTTGTTTAGCAACACAGACCACAATTCAGAGGAGGCTTTCCAATTCTGACTGGGTGGGATCAGTTTGACAGAAGCATCAGTATCAGGAGATCCTCTGCTAGGAAAAGAACTATCCCTCTGCACTCTCTTTGCCATTTACAGGAAGGATCAGTGCCAGCAATATGACTTTCATCAGCAATAAAAGAGAGAAGAAAAAAAAAAAAAAAAAAGAAGAGATTTACAAATGATTCTATAATGTCTCTGAAATTAAATTTAAAATAGCCATCACTGCCAAAACTTAGAGAAGGACTCGCAGCTTTTTTAACAGTGCCTACTACAATGTGGATTTATGATTGCCGGAATASTGCCTACTGTATAACAAGTGTAGTATTAAGTGCCATATTGGACTACCATATGGCTACTAACCTCAGAGGTTGGTAGCAACTATCAGTGTAGAAATTAGTGTGCAGAATGAGCCCGAGGATAAAACCAGTTATCACTCAAGCATGCTATATAATTGGCTGTAGCAAGAAACTAAAAAATGTCTCGGAAACCAGATGGATTTGAAATGTTCCATTATTCATAAACACTTTTTTCCCCCCCCCCTCTTCTGCAGCAATACTTGTTCCTTTCCCAAATATTCTGTTAAAAAGAATAATTACCATGCAGAAGCAAAAAGCGAGAAGGATGAAAGTCCTTGCTGTTGGGGTGGCCTCTGCGTGCTCTTTGGCCTCCCTGGCCTCCCTGCCCGGGGCGCAGGCAGCCTTTTTGTGCCAATTTGTCCGGGGACTTTTGCCGCACTCTTCCCGAGAAGGACAACSATGGGGGAAGGAGGCAATGGGGAGTGTGCATGGGGTGGTGTCATTAGCAGTCCTTCACAGCTGTGGAAACTCATCCTTTGCACAGTTTTTCCCTCCTTTTTGATCATCCTGATGACAATTGCCCTAATCTCCCTGACAGGAACTGCCTCCCCGGAGGACAGAACATCCCCCCATGCACACACTCTCTTCTCCTCACCCTCCTTTTCATCCCATTGCTCCCACCCCCTTCCTCCTCACAGGCCATCCCCAGCTGGACCCACAGGCAAAATCTTCCATGACTTTTTTGTTGTTGTGAATAAAAAGAAAATACACTCTGGTGCAGAAAATGAAAATATTACCTTATCAAATTTGAAGACTGCACARTAGAATATATGCCAAAAAATGTAAAGTTTCAGAATGGAGGACAGTATCAGAAAAAACTAACTTTCAAACACCTCATCACAGAAAAAAACTTTAACAACCAAATATTACAACATTGTTAGACCTCTCACCCCAATCAAAACTCCAGCAAAATAATTACCTCTTCCAGAAGCACTCAATATCAATAAAACTGCATATGGCCATATATCCTCTCCCACTCCTTCAGGGGAAGGGGAAAAAAAAGAAAAGGAAAACCCTCCTATCCAGCAGTTTGAGTTTACTGATCAATGGATTGCAGGTGTAATCACTGTAGTAAAATGCAATTACAAACAGTTGACTCACTTTATTCACTTGACTCATCACAGTTTGTGCTATTACACCAGCACAGGAATAGTTTTGGGGCTGATAGGCYTGCAATGCTCACTGCTTCACTCAAAAATGGAAGTTCTTGTGTATGCCTTAAGATATATTTCTGTTGACCAAGAACAGTGAATGGTTGAACTCTTCTCTTTGCCTTTCAGAAGACTCCTCTGTGCAGCTGCAATGCTAGCACATGCAAAATTATRCCCCAAATCCAGTTATGGATGTTTCTCTTTGGCTCCATATCAATTTCACTTCATGATAAAGAATTTGCTTTCTTTATTCGCCTAAAGAATTAGGGTCAGTTTGGTATAACTCCTCTGAAGTGAACAGTTACACTATTTTATCTATCCCATTGATCCATTGCAAAGAGCTAATTTCCTTTTAATGATAAGCCTGAAAGAACAAACTCTTCCTCYCTCCCAGTTCAGGCACAAGGGACTGGGCTGTGATGCTTTGGTGAGTGCAGTCTATGGATAACTGAAGACATTTCTGGGCAGTTTCACTTCAGATGGTTAAAAATTAGATAGTTAGAGGTACCCATAACTCTTACTTTAAGCGAGAAAAAACATGGTTTCATTGTAGAAGACCATAATAAAACAGTCTTCCAAATATCTTAAATCTGTCTTATTGGTTAGAATTTTGACTTCTTATTCATTATAAGGTAAAAGATAAAGCAGTGAGACTTTTTCTTTCATAAAATATGAGGACTGTGAAAAAAATAATTATTAAATAGAAATTTGTAAGATGAAAGAAGGTGCAATGAAGAGAAAGTTTATCCTGGCCTACAACTGAGTAGGTAAAAGGGTTTATTATTTTTTTCTTYACAAAGCTATGCAATGTCCTGAGGCTATGGAAGCTAGAATACATATCCATGTAGATGTCTTATCTTTTCAATGTCATTAAACATGTTTAGCCCCAAAATGCATAAAGACAAACAAAGAAACAACTTACAGTGTTGGTCATTGTACAACTGAAGCAATATCTATCCATCTATTAAATCTGTAGCTTGAATTTTAGACTGAAGTTGTCTACACTGTGTTGTAGCACATACAGTACATTTATTTTATGCATTGCCAGCAATACCACTGTAGCGTAAAACACTTATTTTATGGTATACTGGCTTTGGTGGAAAGTTGCATGAATCTACTAATTCCAGGTCAGCAAGAGAGTTTAAAAGCTTCCATGATCATCCTGTATCTGACTTGAAATGGGCTTTTATCAAAACAGATATCCRGCAGATTTAAAAGGGAAAGAAGGGGGATAAGGAAGTATTAAAAATTGTTAGGCAAAAAGGTGGGTTGAAACGAAAGACCTTCGATGGACCATAGCCTTCCTGGCTTCAGATATCTCACACAATAGTTTTCAAGTATAAAGGTGCCTCTTGCCTTGGTAGGGAAGAAATTGTGTTATTTCCGAAGGTTCTATCCAAGAAAATAATTTCATRTTAGACTACTTCCTTTTGCATTTCTCTTCCTATTCACCTCATAAAATTATTTTGTTTCCTGAAACCAATGTAGGAGGCTATTAACAGAATTTTGCAAAAGAACTAGCTGAGATGAGGAGTAGCTAAAATCCAATCATTGGATTTATCAGAATCTGCTACCTGAGCCACAAAAAAAGTCCGATGTGATAACTGCTGATCCAAATAAATAAAAGAGTAATTGCCCCACTTACTTCTAAATGAAGGGAGATTTGATCTAGCCAAGCCTAGTGATATTTAAAGAATGAGGATAAAAGAAGAGGGAAATATCAGGAGAGGCAGGAAGCTCTAGCTCCGGATGTGCAGGGTGACCATAACAAATGTCAGAAGCTGGCATCCCAAAATACGAATGTGTCTGAGGGAGAATGAGCCAAGCCAACCTCTGTGGTGCGTGAAGGTGAAGGAGAAGCCGAGGAGGTGAGGATGAGCAGATGGGAGTGGGACTGCTTAGCGTTTAGGCAATAACGCTATTGTTTAGATCCGCTCCCTCCTTCTCGCCGGCTCTCCTGGAGCTCTTGTTCATACTTCCACGCCGGCTGGCCTGTCACGGGAAATGTCGTAGCTGCTGGCAAGGCCTGCCCACTCTACCGTGAGGGTGCAATGTGTGGCAAGCGGGCACAGAAGACTCCACCGAAAGTTAATACGGCACCAAGTGTGCGTGTCGAGGCCGAGTGCCAGCTCTCTAATGAGTCAGAGCAGGACCCAGCCTCCTTTGCTGCACTAACGACAAGCAGGGAGGAATGGGAGATGTAATGTATGCAATCTATAGCTTTCTACTGAGGGATGCATGATTCAGGTTGACTCAAAAAAAAAAAAGCAGAAGCAAAGAAATTGATGCTCAAGCATTCCGTTTATGTCTTCACTGAGTAAACAGATTGGAAAAGATCAGCCTGATATTGGGCACCAGACAAATAAGTGGGTTGATATTAATATTTCATTAATGGTACCGTGTTTTTTGTTTTTTTTTTTCCCCTTCCATCATGATTCAACTTATGGTCCACGTCTATAGATTCTATGAGTCTATGGGATCATYTCATCATTCTGAAAATAGGGATTAAGTTGGCATAGTAAAGTATTTGAGAAATAGTAAAATATCTGGTGTAACATCTCACAGAAGTCAGTGTCTCAAAAACAGATCCTTATTCTTGATCTCAGGTTAAYCCATTAACACTAAGGAGAGCCAAGAGTCATAGGATTCAAGCAGAGATCCCAAGGGTGTGAGATCTTCTCTCTCATGTTGTAGTCCTTTTCAAGGCATAAATTGGTCTAGACGGGTATATATGTAATCTGATACTAGAAACTTGTCAAATTCCTCATACTGCTCAATATGCACATTCTTCTTTTCCCTTCACCTTGAAGTTCACAGTGATTCATGATAGAAGGTTTCCTACACCACTGGATTTGTGGCCAAAGACTATGTCCCTTTAATAAAATATTCACCAGCTTACAGCTTGCTTTGGAAAAAAGGAAAAAAAAAAAAGGAGGAGGGGAGAGGAGGGTTGTGGCATAAAGGAGAGRAAAAAAAAGAGGAAAAAAGAAAAAAGAAAAAAAAAAAGAATGGCATTCGGAAAAAAAGGACAACCCTGTCAAAACATGACAGCTGATCCACTGCCTGTTTTATGCTATTCATAGAAAATGCCAAATTCTGCAAATAGTAACCACATGTACATCGGCTTCGCAGACTCAATGTTCTGCTGCAAAATGAGACGTTCTGTATTTTAGCGTGTCATCAAAGGCAGTGAAAATATCACTCCAGCCTTCTAGGCTTAACCCTCTGGTCTCTCAACTGTTAAAAGTTTAATTCGATGGTGGTGGGAGAGAACAGCAACACATCCAGCTTTGTGAGTGGTGCTAACGGAGCTGCCTAATGTATGCCAGTTGCACATAAAGTCAATTAACAAATCTGTTACCGCGCCATTTTTATTCATAGCCATGAGACCATTAAAGCGACAAGACTGCATCTGACGTTTATGATCTTGTTCGCGTTGCCAGAGGAAGGGGGGTGGGGGTGGAAACAACTTTGTGGCTCTGTAGCATAAGAGAAATAGCACCATTCAGAGACATAAGGGCTCTCAAGCAAATGCCGGAGCTTCTGAAGTCTTTTTCTCATCTCCTCACCCCAGCCCCCTTTCCCCGGTCCCTCCTCCCCTCATCCCCTTGCTTGTGCCTTTCAGGTTTCATTTCAATGCAGAAAGATTGGCTTTTTMGTTCAAAACTATAAGGTAATTGTCCTTTTTTTTGTGCCTGGCTGATATACCCTTTCACTAACATTTAAAAGAGTACTTACACTGAATTGAATATGGGATGGGAACAGCTCCTGATGCTTTTGTGCGGAACAAGGTGGCTTTACAAGGCTCAGCTTGAGCTTCAGTGGTGATGTTCTTGTCCAGGAATGCTTCCAAGATCTTCCAAGTGACCACTAGCTCTGAATAGATTCTCCTATTTAATCTGCTCTTCCTTAACAAATAGCTTTTGCAACAGCTACAGTAAATCTCTTTAAGTCTGGGGAAGCCAAACCTTGGGAGTTATACCCTTTCTGCCTTAGATTTTCCAGTATTTTCCACCTTCTACTGGCCTACATGCTCTTCTGCTATTTCTGAATGCCTAGAACAGGAAAAATTATTTGGGGAGTGCTCCCCACTTAGCTGAACTTTTCCCCAGCACACTTTGAATATAATCTATATTCCCTGTTAGGAGAGGGAACTTCAGAATATGCCTTCTGAATTTCACTTTGATACTTTTTCAGTGGTAAGTAATAAAGAAAAAAAGATTTAGAAACTATAAGGACACATGATTTGCTGGAAAGGACTTTTAATTCATAAAACATTCTCCATTAAATTTCAGTCTCAGTTATTGTGTGTAAGGGAAGGAGTCTTTCTTCATCACTACGTTGATACTATTTACCATCAAAAATATATGGGTAAGAATACAACTGATTAGAATCAAAACGTTAATGATCATATTCGTGAGTAAGCAGGTAGGTAAATGGTTAAGTAAGGAGGACAACAGGTTTTATGGCTGGATGAAGTGTTATGATACACAACTGATACACTCCAAAATTATTTCTAGTGTGCAGACAGGAAGGTTGGAGGCCAGCTGTCTTGAGAATCTAAGATCACAATATTAGTCTACTACAAAGTGCCAAAATTAAGTGGCTGACATGCTGGCTCCATTAAAGTTTCTGGGTAAAACTCCAGCAGATGTTTTACCATTGACTTTAACTGGACCCGTTTCACCAAATAAATACAAGGTCTGTGTGAGATGGCAGGACTCTCGCCAAGCCTAGGACAGTGAGAGATATCCTTGTGAATATTTCACAGCACTGGACCTCCAGAGGAATTTTTCTCTTGGGAAGCCTTGTTTGAGGGAAAGACAGGAAATAATGTTACTAGGGAAGATATTACATTTTGAATTCTGCAAAAAGACAAAGAACGAAAATGTGTGAACATCAGTTCCATGTTCAGCTAACCTACAGAACCTTCACTTGATCCTTTTGAAACATAACTTTCAATGTTCTCATATTTAACAGAAGTTGAGCAAAAGAAAAAGAGAAAATATTCATGTGTTTGTATATGCTTKATATTCTTTAATAGAGAAAAAAGAGATACACAGTGAAAAGACTGATGAAATGCCAGGATTTTCTCACTATTCCAACGCTTACTCTGAATGYTGTCCCAGTCTCAGCAGTCTCACTGAAGCCATCGATATGGATAAAACTGCTCATGTGAAATATTATCTTACTTAATGAGGGTAGTACAGGCGAATCCACAATGTCAGGTCTAGTGCTTCTGCCTTTGGTGGACATTTGCTATATGTCCTGATCTCTTCTTAAAGGATCACTCCATCCAGCCAAGGGAAAGTCAACCTTATTCAGCGTAAGGGATTATACCAAGCCCTTATGTTGTGCGTACCTTACTCCCTCTGAAAAGCACTCCTGAGAGCACAGACCTTAACATTTGTTAATGCTCCTATGAATGCCCTATGGGAGACAGCACCAAAATGCCAATGAAAGCTGTGATAAGCAAGAAAGAAGATGCAACTAATCCATTTGGCTCTTTTACTGCTCTTGCCCTCAGCAGCCAGAATAGCCACAGTGAGCATYCCAAAAACAGCCTCCCGATCTCGTAAGATCCACACTTCCCTCCACACAGCACTCTGCAGCTAGGTGGTTTTTGGGGAATGGGTGCTCCCCAAGTCAGTCCACATCAGCCTTCAGGCTGGGATAGAGAATAAATCACACCATGGCGAGAGCGGAGAGCTCATGCCAACATTCCTGCACAGAGAAATTAGTAGCAGGCGAGATCCTGCAGCTGGTGTACGCTCTGTACGGTGCACCCGGGCCTTGAACTTTTTCCCCCTACTGGGTCTCTTCCTGAGCATCCCCTCCCTCCTCACCATATTCCCTTTGAGCGCCTGGGAGAGGAAGCAAAATTTATACCATTGTGCCCTTAAAATGCTGACATTCCATGTTTACAGGGATTGTTTACATAGAAAATTAATCAGTTACGGTTTTAAATTTTAATTAAAGAATGCTTTCCAGTGTTATTGCAAAACAGACAAAAGCCCATAAAATGTATATTTGACTGCTGTGCTGTGTTGTCTTTGGATCAGCAAGCAGACTTGAGATCAATCATGCGTGGTATTTTTTGAACTTTTTTCTTTCCTAAACACAACACACTTCACA
Organism: Nothoprocta perdicaria; assembly: GCF_003342845.1. Lineage (NCBI taxonomy): Eukaryota > Metazoa > Chordata > Aves > Tinamiformes > Tinamidae > Nothoprocta > Nothoprocta perdicaria. Next base: position 1,300,124 of record NW_020455488.1, read on the forward strand.
CAAGTTATGCTTCTTTCTTTTTTTTTTTTTTAAATGCCCTTTAAAATAAAAGCCAGAATGTATAACAATACAGAATTCTCCTTCATGCCTTCCTTTTTAAGACCAAAAATGAAATCCTTACTCTCAAGCTGACCGTGGGATATTTTAGCCATTAAAAAACCACAAACAGAATCACAGCTTCCATAGTAAAGACCTAAAGCTTGCCTACTTCAAAGTCAATAACAAACTCCCACAAACTTTGATTCAAGTGTTTATTACATGCTGTTTGTTCCCACAGCTGCAATTCCTGGTTTGAAAATAAAGTGTGGCCTTTTCTTTCTCCAGCTCTCATGGCCATTAACAGAGATTCAAGATAACCGTGGGGTTAGATATTCAACCTCTTTTTCCTGAAGTATTTAGCCATGGTGTGTAGATGTTTCCTGAAGGCTTGTGGAAGACCATGACTGTAAGAAATGGAATCTAACCTCAAAATACTACAGTCATAAGGGAAAAACTGCCATTATCTCTGGCATGCATGTGCCTTCTTAGTGATAGTCAGGAATCTTTCTTTCTCTTGAACAAAAGTAMATTCAGATTAATACATGAGCAATGCAAATGTAACCAGCTTAACTAAAACAGATTTTTGTTTCTCAAGCACTGTTTTTGTTGGTATAAATAAAAGATTCTTTCCATCCATTTTTCCCATTTGTCCAATTATTTTCCATGAATATCTGAGCCAACTCTAAAGAAACCAAGTTCACTATATTAACAAGAATGCTCATCAGTCCATACTTCAACAKTATCATATACAGATGGGAATCTCCAGGCTTTGAAAGCCACTGTACTATCTGCTAGTCCTGCTGACAGAAGATCACTGAGGAGCTCCTCTTCACTGTGAAGGTTGTGGAGGCTTTCCAGAATCCACCTCCATTAATACAGAAAAAATAAAAGTTTTTGTCCAGATGTCATTTCTTTTGCGATGACAATAGTAAGAAAWCATTAAGAAGTTTAGAAGTCTGTTCTAATGCAGACAAACCTTTATGAATATTTATCTAACCTCTATACAAGTTATTTTAGGAACAGTGCTCCATAGAACTGCTCTGGAAACATATCCAGAAAGATAAGTAGTCATGGTATGAAGGTCACAGTGAGAACTGAACTTTGAAGGAAAATTTTTGGACAAGAATAGAAACATCTGTTAGTAGAGRTGTCCTAGAGACGTCACTGAAATGTATGGGGTATCAGTTTTCAGTTTGTAATCTGTGTATCAAGGATTCAGAGATGTTAAAACCAAAGAGCATTGCAATTCTCTCTGCTAGTTGCTCACATACTAGAAGTCACAGAATGTCTTTGAATTCTTTCTTGCTTCAAGTTCAAGAGCTGTGGCTAAAGTAGAATCACAGAATCACAGAATCACAAAATGTTTGAGGTTGGAAGGGAGATCTCTACAGAYGCTTTTGTTCAACTCCTCTGCTCAAGCAGGAACACCTAGAGCAGGTGGGACAGGATCGCATCCAGGCAGGTTTTGAAGATCTCCAAAGAAGGAGATTCCACAACCTCTCTAAAGCAGAGTTATCACAATGGGGATTGGAGAGAGGAAATGGGGCAGATATTATTTTCATTCGAAAATTTATTATAGCAATATGCAATGAAAAGTATAATGGGAATACAAGATTATTGCCCTTTAAAATTTACCTTCATTGCTTTTATATATGTATATRCACATATATCTATATGTACATATATATGTATCGTATTTCTGGTCTAAATTTGTCTAGCTTCAATCTGCAGTCAAAGTAGCAATATTCTGTACTTGACAAAGTACTTACACCCACTTACTTTCAACTCAGATCAAGTCAATCCTTAATCTTTCCTATAACAGCTCCTTGAGAGTCTCTTTCTCAGAAATATTTTTCTCTCTTAATCATTCCTGGGCTATTCTGTAACCCCCTCCCTTCCTACTTTTCAATGCCTTCAGAGGGCATCCATACTACTGTTTTTGTTCAGATCAGGAGAGTATTTTTGAAGGAAACCTCACACTCCTTCTCACTTATGCTATTTTGGTCCACATTGGGAGATATCTCCAAGGGAAAAAAAAATGGATCCTTTTCCAGATGAAACTAAATTAGAAACAGTGCTCCAGCTCTAATGAACCCCACTTACTAACAGCTGCACTAGGATAACTCATATGCTATGGACATTGAGTGCCCTGCATTAGTAATTTTCTATTAGGTCTTCTCTTAGGCTTTTCTCTTATGGCTCTGCACTATTTTTTAATGCAGACACAGCCTTATCTGTGGACAACAGAAACTGGACATGGTATTTCAAGAACAGCAACTTAAGTGCTATTATAAACACACTCCTACTCAGTACTCTGTAATCTGTCTGCACCTGAATCTTCACCATCATAACCAATGGAGGAGGCAATGCCACATGGGAAGAAAATATGTATATAAATGGCCCCCTACCACTGAAATTATATGGAGTACTCAGTTCATATAAGCAGAGACCTTCTGTTATGTCATTTGAAGTAGGAATAGAGCTGCTAAAATGAGAAATTACTATTCCACCTCCAATGATTTTTTTTGATGTTTTTTGTTTCTTCTCAGAATCTTCTACTCTTAGGGGCACCCTGCTTTGTGGAAAAGATACTTGATCTTCAGCACATTTGATCTTCAGCTATGTTTTTATGTGCTCCTGTTACTGAAAGTTACCAAGAATGATTTGTCTCCATGTGTAATGAAGTCACCTTTGGGATTCCAGGAGACCGAGGTTAACTTTCCTTAGAAATGTTTATTACTGGGCACTTACAGATATGTCTGATCGTCAATTAATACATGAAATATTGTCTGTTTCTTTTCTTAAATGTCTTCCAAGGCATTTCATAGACACATAAAATCTTTGGCTATTATTTTGAGGAGTACCCGTGATAGTAATTGAACTCACTCACTAAGTGCATTTTTGTGCTAATTAAATATTCCAAACTTCTATCAAGATTATTGTCACCTATTTAATGGTTCATTGAGTTTATGGGCTGTGCAAGTCTCTCTTTTATATTTTCATCAGGATAGTTATAGCAACTATTCTAGTAATGACATATTAGGGAACATGCAGAGGAGATGAAAGAACCTCAACATTGTAGGCCCAGCTTTCTCCTAACTTATGCCAATTTTATGATGTTATAATGACATTGACATTGATGAAATTATTCTTCATTTTCCCTGATGTAGGTGAGTGATAACTAGACTTACTTATTCAGTATTTGAAAGATGATAAGCATCTCACTCCACTCAACTATGTTGACTCTCCTCTTCCTCCTCACAAAAAAACCCAAGTGATACTGAAGGTTTCATCTATGGACATATGAGTGGATTGCAGATGGAAAGTTTGGAATATTTTGCATCAGTTTACCAGTAAGATTTTTTTTTTGATTATTGTCTTTTTTTTTCATCTACCTGTGTGTCGGTGGGAGAGGCATTCTGTTAGTTTAAAGTTTGCCATAGAAAAGAGTAGACGCAATTGTGTGGGAACATATACATAAAATATGGAGTGGAATGTTTAAGATGAGGTGTAAAAATATCATTACTGGAGAAGAATATTTGGAAAGATTTTCAGATTTTTTTTTCCTGCCTTCATAAGACCTCTTTGAACCAAATCGAAAATGAAATACAACTAAAGGATTTTTATAACTGAATTATTTTTGGTTCTATATCAGGGCTCAGTTCAGGTATCAAGAAAATTTAGTGGTGATATGTTCTATAATAAGCAGATGGATTCTTATTTCTAGTTTTAATTTAATGAGTGTAAATACAATATTAATGCTAATAGTAATGCAGCTTGATATGATGAATAAGTAAAACACTGTACTAATATTGCACCTCTCACCTCCAAGTGCAGGACACAGGATTTTCAGCAGAACCTACATGATTTAGGGTCAAAAATCTAATTGACTGACAAGCCCTAGTCTCACATAGGAGCTAATGAATGTTGTATTGTGACTGTTTCTTCTTAAAAAATAATGTTAAACTAATTTCTATTCATCATAAATTAGCACATTTTAGAGCCTTCTTAATATTTGCCTCCTCAAAGCCATATTTTTTTATCTGAACAGACCTGCAAGCACCTGTTGTAGCTTATTCTAAAAACAAGGTCTTACAGGTTTTAGTTAATACTTTATAGAAATAGCAATGCAATTTCAGTGGCACTGCTCTGATTTCTTCTAATGCAATACACTCATGTTTTCTTCAAGTATCCATGTATAATTCATAGGGGGGCTCATATCTGATTATTTATAGACCTATTACACCCCCTCAGTGAATATTTGCAGATCTCCAGGATAGCAAGGTGAAACTTCTTCCTGAAAAAAACTATCAGTTGAAAACTTAGCACCACTTCAGTTTCACTTAGCTCTCAGAACAGCTCTAAGTGCAACTTTAAGTGGCATATAGACTTCATGCTGGTACTCTGCACAGAAGAGCAATTCCATCCTCCTCTGCCTCCCTTTGAAGCCAAAGAGTCATCCTCTACACTACATGCATGGAGCATGTGAGACTACTCCCAGAGCTGTACTGGGAGTTTGCAAGAGTCAGGAAAGGAATCCAGTTCTTCCATTTCTCCAATTCTAGTTCTCCAACTTGATGGCAGAGTCTTTCTTTTGTCCATGATTGGCAATATAAAACTCTTTTTAACTCCTCAGTTCCGGTGTTTAAACAATCTTAACAATAGATAGATTCTCTCCTCAAAGTAAATCTCCTTTATTGCATATTAAGCTTGTTATATCTTCTATCCATCACAGAAATAGAGAAGTCCCCTCACTCATTAGTTTCCTATACCTGTTTTTAAATACTAAAAGACTACACCCAAGCCTTACTCAAGTATCCTCTTTAGACCTCACCAAGCCAGTTCCTTCAACGCATCCTTAATTCAAGACAACCCAAAGGTGATGATACACTCAATGCAAAGAGCCATTCTCTGTCAATTAGGATAAATAACATTTCTGATGTTGGATATTTGAGGCTTGTACGAGCTCTGTTTCATAGACACTCCTTTTGCATCTCCCTCGCAATCACAGAAGGGAGCAGCAGAAGTCTGTCTGTCTTGCAGATTCATACAGGATCCATATGTCTGACACTCGGCATGCAATTCTGTGTCTCTCCATTGAATGTCAGCTCTTCCCTGATCTCCCTGCCCTAGAATGTCTCCTGCTTTCCTTCCTTTGTGTGGTTTCCTTTCTGTAAAATGTTACAATACATATAATAAGTATATATATGTGTATATTTTTTTTTCAAAGAGAAAGTGATAGCTACCGATAGAAATAATCTCAAAAGCCACAATATAGAGAGTGGTGACGCGCGCCTGAGTTTTGTTCTCGTTCACAGGGATTTTATTCGCATATTTTACTGTCAGTTTCTTGACATTTTTGTCAGCTTGGATCCGGAGGCCATAGTTGCCGCCAGCAGGTCCTACCACATTTTTATTCTCCATTGTATTTGCAGGGAATAAATAAAAACAGAACAAGAGTGAAAGCAAGAGAGAGACATGGCGAGGAGGAGTCAGAGGTTACTGGAAGAACTGCTTTATGCATTTTTTTCCCTGCTAAAGAACATCTACCCGACAAAAAGCCCCAACCAACCACAGAGCATTTTGCACCGAGAAAAATTTCTTCCCTCAGTTACGCAATGCAGACTTCAGGCAAAGCGGTTATATGTTTGCATAAGAAATTTCTCATTCCTTCTTTGTCTGTTTTTTTTCCCTTTTTTTCCCCCTCTGTATTTCCGGGCTGCTCTATGATTTTCCTCACAATGCATCCATTGTTTCCCAGACACATCACYGCTGGCTATAATCAACTCTGATTTCTTTATTTCTTTTTATTTCTCGCTATAACCATGAGATTTACACATGAAACAAATAAACAAAACCTACCGTAAGCTTATAAACAAGTTGCCTATAGAAGTGTTTATTCCTCAAGGCTTTAGATATTGTGTACAAGAAGTAAGAACAAAGACCTACTTCTTGTTTAGGAACTTATACATTAAAGTATGATTTCCTACGCTTGTTTTCTGCTCCATCAAATCTCTTAACCACGTTCTAGAATTGAAACTGGATCTTTCCTACATATGAGTCAGGGGAAGATACAGCCATAAGATTTCAGGTGTGTCCAAGGTTTAAGTTAGACTCAGATAAGCAAGCAATTTTCAGTCTACTTGGTTCCCCCACCATGGACACTGATTGGATGGTCCGTACTGAGTTCTCTGTAGCTGTAAGTCAAAATGTCTTCACTATCAAGGTATGTGAAGCTGATACAAACTTGTCTCCTGCTTTCTCAGCCTTTTCCTGCATTATCTTCACTCTTGCACACATTTTCGGACAGGGAAGGAAAAAATAATGAAGCACAGGCATAGGACAATCTTTATGTTGCTCAAGGGTGCAATATAGAACTTATTAGTGAAGAGAGTAACTATCTCACTTTCATTTGCCTTTAGAAATGTCCCCGTGGCCTCAGCCTTATGTCTCCAACTTCCAAATAGGTGTGTCAATGATGGCAGCAGTTCCTGACATCCACTCACCCACTAACAATCACATCAATGCCATCCATTTCTTTTCACATATGCAACTTAGCTGCCACAATGGTTTTCAGTCACTTATGAAGTAGATCAGATCTAAAAATGGTGGCAGGGAAGTTGAAAGGCTCTTTAGTCATCAAGCTAGTCAAGCAGGTGCTTTCTGAAGCAGGATGAAAAGTCAAGCATTAAAAGTCAGTTGCAGAGTAAGTGCTGCATCTCCTACTTGACACAAAGGGAGTTTTGTAGAATCCCATCATCTACACAAGTGAACTGGGAATMGGATATTAAAGAGGAAAAACAAAGAGATATCTGTCTTGTGGCTTGGGGCACCGACCAAAACACAGCGTGGGAGGGCAGCCTAGAGGTTAACCCTTCCTGTAGCCTTGAAACTGCAGTGAAACTGGCCTTTGTATGAGAGAGAATAAGCTTTACAAACCCTGAACTTGTGGGTCATTGTAGTAGTGAAAAGATGCCCACTGAAATGAGAAATGGATTATGTTTTTGTTTCTTGCATATAAAATTGTTTTCTGAGACTTTCAAATGACCTTCCCATGGATACTGAACTTTCCATCATTTACTAACATTCAAATATGGTCACCCAAAGGGACTAACATACACGGCAAAATAGATTTCATCTATAACTCCCCTTCTCCTATCTTCGGCAGTTCTCAATAAGATGTAACACATGGACTAAACCCTGTTCATATTGATGTCAAAGCAAGCACTTCCTAAATGTGATTGAGAAGAATTTCCTCAAAAAATGGAATAGTTGGAAATTAAGACCTAGTTTCAATGGGATTTGTGTACCTCAGTCATAAACCATAGTCATAGGTTCATATTAAAGTAGCATTTAGAAAAATCCTACAAAACAACATCAAGATGGAACTTGGAGAGAACGCTATATATTTGCTTTCACTGCAAATTCCTAGGTCTAGATTACACTCAGGCTTCAGCCTCATCTTGTATAATGTCAGTGGGCTAAGATAAGCTAAAAAGTCAAGTTCAAACAGTGGGAGTCAGGACATTCTTTCTGCCTATTGTTCAACTGTAATTCTTTCCTCCATCTGCTCAATTTTTTATTCCCTTCTTTCCTACATAAATTATAGAAAACTATCTTCAAGCTAACTTCTTGCTTCATATCAAAGCCTTTGCATTGACTTGAAATCTGATTTTCTCTGAAGGCATTAGCAGGTTTGGGAATAATAGAAAATAAGAAAATTAGGTCAATATTYCYTTTTCCTCTTACTAAATATGGGTGTAATTCCCCATATGGTACCCTGAAGGAYCAAATGCATCATGGCAGCACTCCCTGTGGTKCACCTTCACCTCAGGGTCCTTGAAAAACAACAGTGTGGAGATAAGTCCAGGTCTTCCTCAGCCTCCTGGGAGCACCTGTCCATCCTCACTATTGTACCAACATAACACTTGAGAGCCTTGAACACCTACATTTTTGGAGCTGTTAAATGCTTGGGGCTCTCAGTCAATGTATAATCAGCTGGCAGCATGGATGCAGATGGGGACAAGAGGGAGCATTGTGCAGCAGGGCAATCTCTACAGTATTTCACGTCAGAGTCGAACAATGTAATAAAAGTTTGCAGATGAAAATACTAAGCTGGCTGGAAGGCAGTAATTCATGTTGGGTTTTATGACACTGGCCATTTAAGAGCTGTAGGAGTATTTGAAGCTAGAGCACAGCTTGTACTCAAGCCAGGGTCTAGCTCCAGCTCCACAAGACCAATCTTTTCCAAATAGAAGAGTTTCTGCCCAAGTTTGATAACTTGCCATCTCTGTCTGGGCAATATCTGTCTTTGGGAGCTAATGATGTGCAAATGAAGGTGCCCAGAGGAGTGACGTAACTCCACTACACTGTGTGTGAATTCTGCCTACTGCAAAAACTAGTAGGAGAAAAAGTATATACATATATATACATAAGCCATTCAGTTTATGAAAGAGGGAATTCATGAGCAGTTGCATCTGGGCTAGAGTAAGATATATTTCCCACTCAGTTAATAATAACAAGACCCAGAAGTCACAAACGGGGAGGCCATAAAGGGGTTTATAAAAACATTTCATAAGCAAGTAAAATGTGGTGCAACCCATTATATAATATTATTTACATGCATGTCTTTTAATTTCTTTACCATATCTTTTGATTTAAATGCTTTCTAAATCATTAGCTGCTTAAACGTTCACTTTTCTGGAAAACCCTAGTGATAGGCAACTGTATGCCTGGTTCTGCTGGGCTGTGACATGAGGTGTCTGGAGAGGAGCTGGGAGCTTTCATGCTTAGCATGCATTCAAGCTCTGCAAGGGAAGTAAGCAGGATGTTGTGTGTGCTGCTGGGTTCTTTTCTAACAGGATTTTGTGATGCAGGGTGGAGCCCATCCCAGGAGCATCGAGTCTCTGCACTAAAAGCTCTGGTGGTTTGGCTACTGATGGACTTGACGTTACTAAGTCCTGCCCTCTCCACACATTTCTGCCTGTTTTAGCGATGTGGGACATGTCAGAGAAAAGAGATTCCAGGTCTGCTATATGGCAGAAATCCAGCCAAAAGATGCTCCCTTGCTGTTCATGAAGGCCTAATAAATCTAATTTCCCAAAATCTCTGTATTATATGTAAAATGGATCAGTGGCTGCTTGGATGGGTAGGTACAAATTTAACCTACATACTTAGGGCTACTTCAGAAAAAGAATTTAGGGATTTAGGAATCAAGTCATTGCTCATGAATATGAGCTCAAAATTTGTCTCTTTCTCTGAGCCCCAGCTTTCTAACAGCTCTGAGCACAAAGATATTTATGTAATTGCAACATATGAAGAAATGTATGGAGAAATGCAGGAAGCACGTGGCAATGAGTGTGTGAGCGCTGAGACACACAGGCACATCCTTGCACACAGGTAAGACCTTCTGAACAGCACAGTTTGTTGCTGAGACTCAAGAGTCTGTAGTGGAATGTGAGGAAAAAAAAATGATAATCAAAATAATAAAGAGGGAAAAATAGGCACTTTCCCACAAAAATCAGCCACATGCCAGTGGTACTTTCCCAAACTAACTGAAAGGAAAAGCCCTCTTGGCTAATTCATTGCAAAGCTAATGAAAACCAGACAAGGGACTGAAACCAAAAAAGCTTTATGTTCCAGGGAAAGCACAGCTTTCCAATGGAAATTATTCATTAAAAAGAACTGGTTCACTGAAATTAACAAAAAAATATGTGAGAGAAACACCATACTGAATGTGTTTTTGGTGATAACAATCTTACATTTATATATAGCACATTTCAGCCAGATGGACTCCAAAGTACTTTACAAGCTTTGGTGCTTGTACAAACGAAATGTAAAGAATCACTTTTATTCTCCCCCATTGAGATATATCTTCACTGGGGTGAATCACGGCAACGGCCGAAAAACGCATACTATCACGCAACAATTTATTATACATGTACGCAGACAACTTGACAGAACATAACGATCCAGATTTTTCTTTAGCCTGGGCGGGCTATAAGGGTTAACACCCTCTCTCTTGGGGAAAAAAAAAAAAGAAAAAGAAAAAGAAATTTCTTGCAGCATATTATTAATGCCTAAAGTAGCCAGAGCACTATATTTTTTTTCCCCAAGCAAATGGGGAGGGATGGTTTCATTAACCACCCCGTGGGAAGACATCTACTGCAGGCAACATAGCCCTTTGGGTTTGGGAACCTCCAAATTTGTGCTGTGGTCTTGGTCACCACCTTCTGTGAGCCCGAATGGGGGTCCAAACCCCTGGCATCGGATCCACACTAACAGCATCCCAGCCGTGCTCCAGTACCCTGGAGGGAAACCTGCCTGCAGGGCGGCTGCAGAGGGATGGAGGGATGGAGAAAGGGAGGGAGGGAGGGAGGGTCCAAACCCCTGGCATCGGATCCACACTAACAGCATCCCAGCCGTGCTCCAGTACCCTGGAGGGAAACCTGCCTGCAGGGCGGCTGCAGAGGGATGGAGGGATGGAGAAAGGGATGCAGGGATGGAGGGAGGGATGGAGGGAGGGAGCTTCATCTCGCAGAAAGGGATGGAGGGATGGAGGAAGGGATGGAGGGATGGAGGGAGGGATGGAGRGATGGAAGAAGGGATGGAGGGAGGGAGAGAGGGAGCTTCATCTCGCAGAAAGGGATGGAGGGATGGAGGGAGGGATGGAGGGATGGAGGAAGGGATGGAAGGCTGGAGGAAGGGAGCTCCATCTCGCAGCTCCGCTTCCCCTCCTGCTCCTGGAAGGAAATGGATGGCGAGAGCAGCTGGTGAGACAGAAGCGGCTGCCTGCGTGGCGGCGCTGGGCCCGCCGTCCGCCGCCCGCGCGCCGAGCTCGCCGCCGAGCCCGCGGGAGGGGGAAGGGGCACCTCGCTCGCTGCCAAATCCCTTGAGCAGTCGCTTGTTTTGTCTCTCTCTCTGAGCAGAATTTTTTTTTTCTTTGCTTTTGTTCTTACTCCACCTGCAATGTTTTAACTTGGGCTGCTGAGACCTGATTTTTTTTTTTCCTTTTTGAACATTGCTTTCCTGCCAAGGAAAAGAGAGTCAAGAACACCCTCATGGGGTGGGTTTGTTTTTTGTTTTGTTTGTTTGTTTGTTGTTGTTTTTTCCTTTTTTTTTTTCTTTCTTTTTTTTTTTTTTTCTGCCAAGGAAAAGAGAGTCAAGAACACCCTCATGGGGTGGGTTTGTTTTTTGTTTTGTTTGTTTGTTTGTTGTTGTTTTTTCCTTTTTTTTTTTCTTTCTTTTTTTTTTTTTGTGTGTGTGTGTTTTGTACAGCAGTGTTTGTGGTAGTTTTTGAAGGCTCTCATTGCTCTGCACCTGTTTTAAATCCCGACATAGGACCATGTGTGAGCAAAGTTGTCACTGAACCACTAAATTTCATGGTGCCACCTCAGCAACTCCAAGCAGCCAGTGAGACATCCAAAGAATTTCTCCTTCAAGAGCCTTCCAAATTTTTAGTAGTCCTCTCCTACCCTTGGTATATATCTTAGCACTGTTCTGGACGGGTCATCTCCATGAAGAAAAGGTCAGTGCTCCAGTGCTAAGCCTTGWCTCAGTGCCTGGAGCACCTTAAATTTGCTAGAGCATCCCAAAATAATTATTCTCTATTGAGAAACAAAACAAGAAAKATTGAATATTGCCAAGGCAGGGGAATTTTCAGCCAGACCTATTATTTTTATAGACTCASACACCTGTAGGCACACACAGAACATGATACATTTTAAAGGAGAATTCCACATGGAATTATTATTAAATAATTTCCCAAACAATCATTTTCCTTCCTTACCTGGTGTTCTGACAAGCAGATGAAAACTTCTGGACTTCCAAGTTTTCTAGCACATTATTCTAACCCTCCTAGAAAAAAAAAAAAACCACAAGACTGAAGAAAAAATTAGCTTTCCTGGTTTAAAGAGAACTGATAAATTCACTATATGAGAGAAATGGGACAGAAAGTGCAACATGGTGTTTCCAGTCCATGAAGGGTGGAACATCCTGATGTCCATAACATCAGCCTGGAAAAATGGTTTATAGAAAGTGTCATTAAAATGAATTTGTCTTCTTTCTATTTTTTTTTTTTTTCAGAAGCAAGCAAAAATGGAGAGGGGAAGGAAGAATGGTTGGGTACCTTTTCTCTAAGTACAATAAAAGGGAAAGATTTTGGTTTTTTTGTAGCCCTGTGTGACTTTACAAGGGACTGGGGGTGCTTTGCCCCTTTGGAAAGAGCAGAAATGCTCATGCATTCATGATATTAATGGCTTTTGGTAATGATTTTACTGCACAAATTGTTATGAGACTGTTACAATGCAAATGGGATACCAGTGAGATTTTGTATCTGAAGACTCCATCCACAGACCACTGATATCATTGGAAAGTCTCCTATTTAATAGATTTTGGATCACTCTCTGTGCTCATAACAATGCGGACTACTTATTACTTAGTGGCATTCATTTTGTGCCAGGGCTATGCAGTAGATACTGATGTTGAAAAGGCCTTTTTTTTTCCCTTGTAACACCATCTCCTCAAGAATTGCTGCCGAATGTCCTTGAAGACATAATAGCTTCATAAACCCAGGTATGATTTTTCATAGGTAGTTCACAGTGCTGTCAGTTCCTGCGCTTTTTAATTCATAGTTTGAGGAGTCTGCCTAAAAGCCCGTGCACTGGGATGCGTGTGATGACACAAACCCCCATAAAAGGCTCCAGCCGTTTCAGCTGAGGACAAAGCCTCACAGGTATGACCTGGGGACATGCTGAAGGCTAGGGAAAAAAAGAGTGAAAAAGAAGMTAGAGAGAAGGGGGAAAGAAAAACATCAGGTAAATAAAAAGAATGTGTTGCATATATTATTTTTCCTTGGAAAAAATAATTTGAACATGGTAAGCCATGGGAGTTCTCCAATTCTTGGAAAGTTTTGGGCTGGCAACACTCAGTTTAGGATACTTTCAATGCTTGCAAGCATCTAAATGTTTGAACCGCAGCTAAGCTGAACCCATGTGTGCAGTTTATCCCAAGCATATCACAACGTCATCTTGTTGCAAGGGGAATTTCCTTGGGGTCACTTACACTATGTGTTTAATAGCCCAGCGCTTTCCATAGCTGGKCAGGCTGGGTGAAGCCGAATCCCCTCTGGAAGCAACTTGGAGGCACTTGCTGCAAAGCCCGTGGGGCTGACGGGCTGTGCAACCTGAAGCAGCTCCGCCAGCGCGCAGGCAGCTCCCTGCTAAATCCTCGCGACTTAGCGAGAGCTTTGGGAAGGGCGAGGAGCGAGGCAGATGTCTCCGTAGGTCACGAACTCCCTCAGCCCCGTTTCCACACACATAAGCAGCACAAGCTCGCCTGAACGAAAGGCCTGGTTTACATTTATCATATGTCGAAGCCTGATGATAAGCATACTTACAGCAGCACGTGGTATATGTGCAAAGGCAGAGGTGCTGGCAAAGACTCACAGCGCTCGTGCATGTGCAGAAACACRTCCCTGCACAGGGAGGAGACAGGCCCGGCGGTCCCTGCTCAGCCACTGGGCCCTGAGCAGGACCTGAAGGAGTTAAAGGCAATAAAGTGCTCAGGAATGGCTTGTTTGCACCACATGGGCTGATTTTTTTGTCAGCCTTGTGACCTGCAGGCACACACCTGGTCCCAGGGTCAAGTTACAGCCAGGATACCAGCCCTCGGGTCAGGACCTGGATGAGGATAAGAGGCAGAGGCCTGCCCTTGGCAGAAGTGATCACTTAGAGAAAGAAGAGAATATTAAGGAATATTAGATGTCACTCCGACTTCCTTTGGACTTCATTTCCCTTCCTTTAATTATCAGGAAAGGTAAACACAAAATATTCCAGCGAGTCACAGTCAGGGGAAACACGACAAGCTGAACATTCATTACAGCCTTGCTGGGAATGCAGCTGTGTAAAAAGAAAAAAAAAATTAAAATTTTGGTGGGTTGCCCTTATTAAACTTCATTTAGCTACTGTTATGAGCCTAGATTGAGGCTGAGCAGCTCTAGACTGAATATTTCAGCTCTCCCCTACTGCAGCATCATTTAGAAACTGTAAGAAAATGTCAGTGAGGAGAGACCATCTGTTTTCTAAGTGAAAGCCCACAGAAGGAAGAAAGAAAGAAAAAAAGAAGAAACAATGCCTGTATAAACCTTCCTCTGATGCTTATCTTTGGAGTAGCTGGCTTGCAGGAAGGCAAAGTGAATTGAAGGAGTTGTATACTCCAACTTGGCATAATTTATTCACATAATAAAGGATAGCTATGGTCTATATCTATTTTTAGCAATGTTGTTTTACCTATTTCAGAGGCAGGTAAAGCAAAGCAYGCAAAAATTAAATACCTTACTTGTAATCATCAAATAACTAGATATTGGATCCTGATGCTCTTTTTTTGTGTGTTCTAACCACTAAACAAAACTGCCAGTAATGTCCCAGAGTGTTTAATAAATTGCGCCCAGAGGGTTATTTCCCTATGACTGAAATGCAGCTGGACTGAAAGGCGGCTGTCAGTCTGCACAGACACAGCTCTGTAAAAAGGGGAGTTGCCAAAGAAACTCAGAGGGGAAATTTTCGGTACAGTTGGCAAGGTGTGATTACAGACCCTGGATTAGTGCCAGGATCTAATGCAGACCTAACACCCTTCTTCCTGGAAAAAGTGTGGGCTCCTTAATGGCCCTCAGTTTTAAGTTTCACCTGCAAGSAAATGGGTGGCACCAAGGGGAGAGAGAGGCAGTTTCAGTGCAGTGAGCACCATTAAATCATCCTCGGAACAGAAGCATTTTATACTGATCAGTCCTGACCACTGCCCTGATTTGTCAGCCTTTCCCCCAAAATGGTGCATGACAAGGATTAGACCTCACCAAACTACGCAATGAATACATTCTGCACCTAAAACTTTGGTGAAATGAAGAAACCAACCATTGGACTTTGTCTCTAGGTTTAGTTTGCAGGTGTTYTCACTGGGCCTGTTTTACAAAGCTGCCTTGAGCCAAAATGACAAGGGGAACAGAAAGGCTGGTTTCAGAGAGCTCGCCTTTTAAGGAGGCATGAGACGTGATATCATCTAGTTAAAGCTGCCCACTTTGGATAGATAACGTGACTCTAAATCTCTCTTGGCCCTTGGTAATAAATGTTATAGTTTAGGCAAGCAATGTCTTTCCATTAAAACTATAAACTTCACTAGAATAATTAAGACTGATTTAAAGTAAAATTAAGTTTGACACGTGGCAGGTGAAGCAGTACCATTAATTCCAACTGCATATTTGGCAACAATAGATGAGAGAAAATGGGGGGCATGGGTCAAAGGAGGATAACTGTAAGTCCTTTCAGGCTCTTGGTTTAGTTAGGGGTGGAGAAAGAAGAATAGTTCAATGCCTTCCGGTCTAGATAATGTTATTTGCCATGTAAGTATGAGACAAGAGCTGGCATCTATTCTCCTTCACAGCAATACAAAACAACTGTTATCTGTAATGCAGTGGATCTGAAGTAAAATATGGGGAAAGAGAGAAATGAAGATGTAGAAGGATGCCACTTTTCCATCCTTCATTCTTCCCCTTTTACCCTACATTTATATATATTGTGKTTTTTTTTCTTATTAATTCTGCAATTCCAAATTGCCCATCTTCACACTTTCTGTAGAAGTTACYTTTCTATTCCTCTTTCTACCTCTGTTTTTGGATGCAGACAAATATCACAGAACCCCCTGGAAACAGACTGTGCTGATGAAATGGTTTCCTAATTACAACTGCAGATCCTCTTGCAGGTCCGTCTCTGGCTTGATACCAAATTCCAGCAAAAGTCTAAACCTGAACTGGACCAGCCTGATTCCGTGCCCATCCTTGGTAGAAACTAGTTTGGGTGTGAGCCTGTATTGCATCCTCCACCGAGATTATCAGAAAAGGCCTTGTTATTATAGTCATCAACCATCTCATTTCCTGCCAAGGAATATTGGCGTGAACTCTCTCCAGAGTCCATCAGTGCCCTTGATCCGGAGAAATTACTGTTGAGAAATAGAAATAATTACGTTCTCCTCCTCCAACCCAGATGTGGTATCCCTATCTTGACAGCTTTTCCTGTTCAACATCAGCCAAGGGAGTGAAACACYAGTACCCAGGGAAGGATTTCCTTTTTTGAAATCAATAAATTCTAATTGCCAATCATGCAAATAAATATGCCTTGCTGGAGCAATGTTATAGTCCACCAGGACCAAGCCACATTAACTCGTTGAGGAAACTTCATCCTCTGATCACAGACTAAACTCAATGAAAGTGTCTTTTGGGGCCCCTGCCACCCTAGTTCGGGTAGTTGAATTCTAATAACATACATATTATTTTTATCACGCTTATTAATGACAAACATATCAACCTCTTTACCGGAAAGTGAACTAAAAATCCAATTTGAATAAAGAATTGCAAATGCCCTGTTTAAAAGACTGCACACAAAACAAACCAGATGTTTCAAGCTGCATAGAGAAAGCTTTACAGAGCAGCTGGGAGATTTCTTTCTTTTTTTTTTTTTTTTTTTTTTTTCCATCAGCCATTGGTAAAAGATATACATTGCCAGCACAGAAACTGCTTCCATTTTTAATACTCATATAATTGGTTTACTCCTGTAACCAATGCAATATTAAGTTAAAAAGGAGGAGTGAAGGGAAAAACAATGATATTGGTCAAAGTTTATAAAGGTCATGAGGTTTGTGGATAGGGAGGAGAGTGGAGGAGGATGGAGGTTATTTTTCCCCATAAAGCTTTCTTATTTACTGCAAGGTTGTGAAGTTTGGAAAAAAATACTAATAAAATTTATTGCCAGGGGTTGTAAGAAGATCATACCTTGGTTCTATTTTCAGCTCCAAACAGATTATAGGACAATGGAGCATAAATGGAAATTAAAACAGATTTAGAACAGACGTTAGGAAGCACTTTTTCACATCGAGGATAATAAATGTGTGGAATGGCCTATCAGGCAAGGTTGTAAAGGCAAAGACACTGGGATCATTCACGCAACAACTTGGGAAATAGCGCACTAAAACGGAATGAGCCTGGGTGGTGAGGAGGCCTCTGTTTAGATTCCTGGGATGCTTCAAGTTTGCACGTTCATTTCTTTTCCTTTCTTTTGTAAAAGAGGATTTTAATTGTGATTTGTTGGTGTTTCAGGCAGATTTGCCAATCCCTTTTCCTGTGAGATGGAAGATTGCTCTTTATCCTTGTTTCATCCACCTTTATCCGTTATGATGGAGTTTGAAGGAAAAGAGAAGAAGGTCTGGGAGGCCAGTCCTGCCTGTTGTAAGAGCTCATCTAAAAACTGGGCATCCTCTCCCCTTCAAGAGTGTATAACTGCCACCACAGGAGGATGCACTGCCTATCACACCAGGTCCATACTACTAGGTTGACYCTCACAGCCATCCTGGCATGGTCAATGAGAACACCCTTGTTCATACTGAGTATTCATAGTGTAATTTCAGGCCAGGAATGCCCTGATCTAATGAAGGGCTCTGAGAATGATACCAAACCCCACAGCACTTATGACATCCCCACATCTAATCCGCACCAGTCTGTGAACTATATGGATGTACTCCACAAGACTGTCGGTCAGGAGCAGAGTGATTTGCAGTAGTGTCTCATTTCCAAGTGCATCCGCTCTTTGCCTCACTATTATCCTCTCTCTCTGCCAGAGACCCGTAACCAAAGCATGTATGAGGTAGGAAGGGGAAGAGGGAGGATGTAAGCAAGGGACCAGTTGCTTAATATGCAGCTTTCTGCTTCTCTTTGCTAKAGCTATATGCCGCTATACATGGCATATACTTTCCAACCACCCAGGACATCATAGCACACACCAAACTTCACAGGTTTGGCTTACATAGTTGCACACAACACAGGTCTGTCTCACCCAAGGACAATGGGTGTTGGGCTCCACCAAGATGATCCTGAATGTTCCCAAATGCCTTTCTTCAAGGGAGGAAGATTTGGTCAGGGTCAAGAGAGTTCCCAAGCCTTGAGGGACCCATCTGAGGCCTCTCTACTGAGGATTATATCTTTCRGGGACTCTGTCTATGCAGGGAGAAAAATTCTGGAGTGTAAAATCTTGCCAATCCACCAGAAATTTTTGTAATCTCATATCTTGCCATTCTGCCTGGTCTCC
The DNA here is from genome assembly GCF_003342845.1 of Nothoprocta perdicaria. Lineage (NCBI taxonomy): Eukaryota > Metazoa > Chordata > Aves > Tinamiformes > Tinamidae > Nothoprocta > Nothoprocta perdicaria. Next base: position 1,318,291 of record NW_020455488.1, read on the forward strand.
TTTGCAGTGTTCTGAATCTGGACTGTAAATGCCACTTGTAATATGACATTGCTGCCAGTGAATGCCAGCTCTGGCCCTGGCAGCACTTCTGCAGAGAAAGCTGCCTGCAAGCTAAGCCCAGGCATCTCCCAGGACTGTACCTACGTGGGTTTTGCTCTTGCAGCTGATTGAGGTGAGGGAAACCAAGGCAAGAGGGCCCTGAAAGGACCTGAAAGTGCCCAGTGCCTCTGTGCAAAGGGTAGGTGATCCCACAACACCATGAACGCTCCCTCTCGGGACCATTCCATCCACATCCCTGAGGAATGCGATCCTAAGGGCATCCCTCTGAATGCCGTGACAAATCAGAATTGGGGCAGCCGCTGTTTAAATCRCAGTGTTCTCCAGAAACAATTATTACTTGTTGCCATTTTCTCAGGCCGGGATTTTAAACAAACATTAAGATATTATTCCGGAGAAGCACCCAGGCAGTCCAGCCTCACAAGACAGCAAAAGCAAGTTGCAAAACACAAAGTCACTAACTGGTGATTCAAAGTCTGGGGCATCCGTGCACTTTAMTGTCTGAACTATAACAGCACATTCTAGCCAAGATTTCAACATGCTTTAAAAACATCGATTATCTTTACAAGACTCTGAAGCAGATAAAAGTTACACAAGAAGAAAGTCAGAGCCAGGGAGACTGAAGGATTTGGCCAGGGTCACGGTACTGGTGAGTCAGTCAGTGGCAGAGCAATTACAGGAATCCTATTCTGCCACTTATGCGCTGAGCTGAACTTCCTCGTCAAAAATAATATATGAAAAAAGTGCWTTACTTCTCCACTAGCACTCATTGTTAAGTAATCATATGTGCGATATTATTTTATTTGACTAAAGAAATCACACCTCTGCAGAAGTTAAAAAAATAGGTATTGGCAGCTTCTCATACCCAAATAAGTGAGGATGTCACTAGAAATACATAAGGAAGCTTTCAGTGATGAAGATAATCAAAAGCCTTAAAAATAAGAAAAAGACACAAGGATTTGGAGAAAATTCCACTGCCCTGGGTGCATGATATTCAATGCCTTTTCTCTTAGATTGCTTACTTACTTTCAAGTTGAGTATCTACAGGGGAATGAGAYACCACGTTATTAGAAGGCACAGAATGTGTTTATAGGGAATTTATTGCAACATTGGAATCAGAAACAATTGTATTGATCATGCCAGAACCAGAGAAATTGTGTTGTYGTATTGATGTCAGTTTTAAGAGAAATAAGCTGACTTACCTAACACCTATACCTTGTTGGAAGAAAAAAACATCTAATAAATCAAATCTCAGTATACACATCTTTTGCCAGCTTGATCAATATAGTATTTACATGCATCAGTAAAAAAAGCAGCGTTTTTACTCTCAAAACAATAATTTGCTTTATGTCCAGGGCTGAGATCCTGGAAAGTGGAAAGTATCCTGTATTGCTATTAAGCTGTAAGAGGTTACCTGAAGGGTAATCTCAGTAAATGYTTTTTCTGCTAAGTTTCTCAGCTTATGTAACTCAGTGGCATCGCAACCAGCTGACATCCGCTCAGTTCCAGCATCACGCCCTGCAGTCTCCACGGGGCTGTGAGTTTCCCTCACATGCAAGGGATGCCCGGCTTAAATGTCAAAGTTATCTCGATGGTCAGGAGTGAAAGGAGCAGCATTCAGACCGGCAGGCTGCTGAAAAGTAAGTATAGTGTCCGGAAGGAAGGAAGGAAGGAAGGAAGGAAGGAAGGAAGGAAGGAAGGAAGGAAGAAAGGAAGGAAGAAAGGAAGAAAGAAAGAAAGAAAGAAAGAAAAGAGGAGGCCTATAAGATCCCATACATGCTTCTTGTTTTCATTTTAACTGAAGGCAAGGGAGGCCTCCTGCTACGATCCTGCTTTTCTGCAGAGCACCTCGTGTGCTGTGCCCAGCTTCCCATACATCACTCAGAGCTGAGCCCGTGCTCCAGGTTTAATGGCAGCCGGATGCGGATGAGGACTTGGAAGTCCTCATTGTCACGCTGCCACCGGCGCTCGGCACGACTTTGGAATTAAACACAATTTCCCCATGGCTCCCGGTGTCCCTTTTTGTCAGAGCTGAGGCATTGCTGACAGAGGGTGATGTGTGGGGGGAGGTTTGCGCTACCGCTGCAATTTCATGTGCTATCCGTATCCTGTGGACAAACAAATACATTCGCTTCTAAGGACAGGCAGCCCGTGCCATCCATCATCACTATAGACACACAGAGGGGGAAAAAAGAAAAAAAAGGTTGTGAAATATGCCCAGGATTGGGGCTGGTTTTGCTACTAGCGGGTGAGAAGCCATTTCTTGGTGCAAAGGAACTGAACGAAAGGCTGCGACTATGTGCAATAACTGTGAGACGAGCAAGCCGGCCTTCTTCTCCTAGATCATCTACACATTTACTGTGTTATCACTTCTAATTCATATTAATCAGAGGGTTCATGAACTCGTAACTGAGAGCCATTTGCAGCACAAATAACTTTATCTAGCTTCTAAAAATACRCACATTAAGTGCAAAACAATGGGGATAAATACAAGCAATATGTTTCGGTAATTAACCTTGTGTTTCCCTGGTTTAATTTAGTCTGTACAGGTGGTGTAAGACAGTGCCCATCACTGTGGTAGGAAAACACTGCTCCGAATTTCGGAGATGAGAGCAGAAAATGACACTCTGCAAATTGTGTTTCTTCCTCTGCCGAATGGGTAGTTATTAAACCAGCAAAGCCTGGATGGTGGCTCTGCAATAGCATGGGGCATAGTTGCACAGCCGCAGTCACTCTCTAATAACAGGTAACAAATATTTTCCTCTCCCAGTGATTTGCCAGGCAAAGGCAAACTGAATTTGAGTCCCAATGTTGCAATTTGGTCTCGCAGGCTGGTACAGCCACTTTACCCCATCATTACATTGCGTCTAGCAGAGGCTTCGCACTGCCAGTATCTTCCCCGCCACGGTTTACGCTGGTAGTTATTATTATATCAGACCATGAAAATTGMTGGTGATAACACACTCTGTAGGAAGGCTCTATACATGTCAGTTATTCAAAATATGTCTTGTTAAATAAATATTTACAATACTTTTGTTATTTAGCTTATAAACTGTTTGGACTGAGGCAGCTTTCTGAGTGGTTGGAGAGCGTTCCAAAGAGTTACTGCAGATTAATCCATGTAAACCACACCACTGTGCTAAAAATTGCTATGGTGGCTCCTGACTGCCAAGTCTATATCCTCCCAGCCTAAGAAATACGGGACATATTTTCCTTTGTAATAAAATCTCTCGATAAAAGCAATAAAAAAATACTGGTCCAGAGCATGTGATTATCCTTAGTGGGGGGTGGAGGGGAATCAGACCCATGGGATGACAGGGAAGTTGGCTTATTCTTGTGGCAGGGAGAACGGATAAGGGTTTGGATTAGCTGGACTACAGAAATGGGGGATACTTTTTGAAACAGGAGGAGGAAAGYCCTTCAGTGGCAATCAGTACTCCCCCAGAATAGGTTTTATTTTGGCCTGGAAGAAGCCACGGAGCAGCACCAACAATGCAAAACAAATGCCAAAAAATACGAAAAAAAAAGGGGGGGGGGGGAGAAAAAAACGAATAGTTCTGCAATTCTGCTTCTTATCTTGCTTTTCTTAAGATATCTCTGCTTTTCTGCCTTTCCAAGACCACCAGATCTGTGCTGTACGAGGGTTCTGAAATAGCCAAGCTAATGAGGCTGCGTAAGGCAATAACGATGAGGCTATGGGAGGGCAGACGCTTTTCACTCCAGAAGATTTCTTCTCAGCAAGACAAGTTTCCTGGCACAAGACCCGGAGAGCAGGGATGTTTTCCAWGCTCCCAGGGTCAGGTCTGTGAGTGTGCGTGTGTGCGTCTAGGTTTCACGCTGTGCCTCAAGCAGAGTTGCCCAAGGAGCAGCAGCACTTTATTCCGCACTGAACGGCTCAGGGATGCGGATTTTCCACGAGAGGGAGCAACTTACCAGCACACACACAAAAAGGCCCTTTTCCCAGACCGACCACCAAATTCACTCGGAGCTCTCAATTTACACAGCTGACAGCAACCTTGATTTTTATCAGTTCTACTAGATTTGAGAATCATATACCCATTACTGATTTTTCATGCCTCCAGTCACACTGCCTGCGTGTGTATTTATGCATATCAGGGGAGAGCTAAAACGGACATCACTCATTTCGAGAAGTGATCCCTTTAATAAAAAGGAAACAGTCATGTTTCCAGCTTTGCAACAGCTGCTAGGCTAATTATTAGGATGCAAAAAAAAAAAATGATGGATTTACCAAAGCAATCAACTGAAGGCTTATTCTGTCGGTGCCGAGCTGAGGGGGCCTCAGCCTTGTTGGGGAATTGGAGCCGGGAGGGAGGTAATTCTAGATGTGCCTGGAGTGTGCTACCCGCGGATCCTGCTGGCTGCTGTTCAAGCTTCCCTTCCCTGCAGCCACCCTGTTTTCCTCCCTAACAGGAGTGTCGGGAAGCAAAAACAGCTGTCAGAGAAGGTTCAACGTTATTGATAAGCCCTTTGTGTCGACTGAAGCCCCTCCACTGGCAAGTCCAAACAAAACAGCTCCAAATCTGCGTATCAGTGGAAAAACATGTTGGGCCGCATGTGGAATAAAGCAACAAGGAGTAAGTGCGAGCGTAACAGTCACAGTAGATTTTTACAAATGACTGTGCAATCCACTGAGGAAATGCCCCGAGGGACGCTAGGTTGTAGTTCTGATCTCTTCCCTTCTCCAGGCTGCACACAGACATTGCAATGCCTTTCTGATATAAAACTTAGCTCTGGCAGAGCTGCTTTTTGCCAGGTTTCTGTCGCTGAGTTATAAAAGCTTTTGCTTTCTTCTTTAGCGCTCTCGTACACTGAGCTGCTTTCACAAAGAAAGGAAAGCAGTTGCTTCCCCGTTGCCCATTCCCAGTTTACAGGGCACTGGGGAGGCAACATGAGCACAGCTGTGGGGAAGCTTGCTCCAAAGTTTAGATTTTTGTCAAGAGTTTTGTTCTTCTTCCAGGATTGCAATTTCCGGCCTGATGGACTCAGGTTTGGGAGTCTCAGATAAGCCCTGTGTTGGATTCTGGAAACCCAACTTGCATTTGCACCTCTGCATTTTATTTTCTTTAAAAGCAAGATGATTGTCTTGTTCCCTCTGGGGCTTTCTGTCCTTTTGCCTCCAGTGGAGAATAGGGCTTATGTGGCACAGACCCAAAGAAAAGCTGAGCAAAGTTGTGATGCCAGCTTCTATGTTATGGGGAAAAATAGGCCAGTTAAAAGCACTAGTGAGCTTGGGACTTCATCTGTAGGACATATGCAACACAGATGGATTTGGTGCAAACTTCTGCCTCTACTGAACTCTAAGATAAGAGAGACTAGCACTTCTGCTTGCTAGGTGTCCCATTGTGTTATCACCTTCTCCTTTTTTTCCTCTAATTCTCATCTTCTACTTATTTTGCAAGCACTTTGGAGTAAGTAGATGTCTTTCTATTTGTTATTATTCAGTATGAGTGCTCTTCCTGACAAAATAGAGTGTCAGAGAATGCACAAAATAACAGAAATTTATTTTAATAATAAGGATAAATTATATCTCTTTTTTTTCTGTCTTAAATGAACAAGAATGTTCACTATTCAAATCTTTCTTCCCAGAACGAATGGAAGCTGCACTGATTGAAAAAGCTGACTTTCCTCTGCAAGCAATGGTCATTTTTATATGATGTCACCCYAACTCCAACCCACAGCCAGTGCAAATGTCAAAATACCATAAGAAAGTATATTAGAACATTTGCTTCCTACTGCAAAGAAGAATAGCACCATTGTCTTCCTGGAAAAACTGGAACTGTGAAGCTTTTGGTCCAGTCTTGCTCATGACATTTTCTCAGTCTGTTGAGTGCAGGGAAATAGAATTGTGAGATTTAAACCATCAGCCAAAATATGTGTTAATTTGAAAATTATTTTTATATCATTTTGCAATTAATAGCTATCTTTCAGCATTCATGAGTCCAGTACTCAAAGTCCTAACAGGCATCTGGGGACAATCCCAGCCCTGCGTGAATGTCTGAGCATTAGGGGTCACAAGGCATGTCCAATACATTAAGACCATGACGGTTACAGCCCAGCTATGAAGGTTCGACTCCAGTTCAAGCTACAGCAGCAGCAGCTCTGGAAGGCTGGAGCTTAATCATCAGCGTGTCAGCCAGGATGGCAGACGTCACCTTGCCAGCAGTGGAAATCATGTGCCCTTTTATTCTGTGGCTTATTTTTATCCTTCTTTCAGCCTTGCAGTATATGGCAGGACAATAGATTTGCAGTGCAAATGCTGATCTCTGGTAAACAGACTGATGCAATCCAAAGACATTTGACATCTTCTGTCCGCACAGTATTAAGTCTCAATGACATTTGTCACATGCAAAGTAATTTCTAAATTGTCTTTGTTTACATCTCAAGAACCATTCATAAGAGTCATGCTCCTGTAACTGCATTCCTTGAGAACAGAATGAACATGYAAAATAACAGAGCTGGAAATGTTTGGCCTTCTGCTTGAGGTGAGATATTAAGGCTCTTCTTCTGATTCTGATGCAAGTCAACCTCCCTTCAAAAAAAAGATACCCTAAAGATGGACCAAAGTAAGAGACTGTATACTTTAGAATTACTCTTCTTCATCTTTGATATATGATCATCCATAACATGGCACTGCAAGCAGCCATGACAGAAAACTATGCTTAACTTTCATGCCATTGACATCACTCTGATGACTTTAGATGAGGAAGCGATGGGGTGGCAAAGGAGCGTATCTGAAATTTTTGAGAGCGTCAGACACACCACAATTCATTCTATATGAATAAGGAGCCAGCCTTTGAGCTGTTTGGATCATCTGCRGCTCCTGTTTTGTTTTCAAGGGGATATAGCCCTGGCTGTCAGCAATCCAAGTTTCAGGACAGACTCTAAGATCTTCATCATCTCCCCACATGCCCTTAATGTCCAAATGTACAGTTTCCCCCCTTCACACACACACACAAAAATACATAGTACTAAAAGACTATTTGTTCATAAATACAGAAGCGATCAGTACTAGAGGCAAGATTCCCACATACAGACTAATCCTGAAGCACTCAAGAGTTTTATCAGATCCTTGGTGAAGCTCTTACCATGGTTCCTCGATCATATATCCAGCTTATCAAGCTGAATTTTCTATTAAATTTTCTCTATCAAAGACCCTAGAATTCACCCTAGGTGAAGCTGCTCCTGCTCCTCCCTTTGAGAGCAGCCACAGCATCCCTTCCAACAACAACAAACACACAGAGTTTGGGAGAAGCCCAAGTTTGTTCTCGGGAAGATGTCACCACCACAAATCTGGCTAGACACCAGTGAGAGGCTGATAGAGGGAAAGAATTTCCTGTGCTTCACCTCGCTCCATGGTTCCTACCTCCTCCGATCCCAGGAGAGAATTGCTTCCCAGCCCAAACCCYGTGGCCCAAGAGCATTAATACTAAAATAGCTGCGCGGCGTAGGCAGAGTATGCATTTCAGGAAAAGGCACGGTCATTAAGAAATGTCTAAAAGAAACTGGGGACATGCTTGTCTATTTCCACACGAACACATGACTCATTTTTTTAGTTTGCAACTATCACTGTCAGAGACAAGATACCAGACAGATGAACATGAGCTCTGGCTGGTAGAGCTCTCAAATGATCAGGAAATTTATAGAAAAGGACTATTTTTTTTTTTTTCTTTTCTGCTGCATTTTTTCCAGGTTTTAAAAAACTTGTTCAGAAAATAAATGCTACTGGAAAAAAATCTGGAATATTCTTGGTGCTAAACAAACAAAATGATTGTTTTGTTTTCTTTTTCCTTCTTTTCTCCCTATGTCCCAAGTGAAAAATGAAACACATTTTAGTTCTACATTGTACAACGGTTGTTAGTAGTATATCAGACTTTTCTGAATTTAAAAAATGGATGTGTTGAAATCAATAATGAATAATTACTCAAATGCAGTATTGTTCTATGATACTATCTAGTTTTGAAAGAACAAGGTTACAAACTCCTGCACAAGCCTAAATGAATGGCCAACTGTACAAGTGTACACAACTACACACACCTAACACATTATTCCAGAAACATAAGATGAAAATATGTCTAGTAGGTATATTCTAAAGTTGTTTTCATATTTGTAGTACATTTATTTGCATGTACCTAACACAAGAAAGATAATCTGTACAATCTAGTTTATAAAAGAAAATATATAATACAACTTCAAGCGCAACAAATTACCCATGTTTTAACGTTTGGGGATATTTTGGAAAAAAAAATAGAGAGAGGGTGAGCCTAACGGAGTGTGCTAAGAGCTGACATTACCTAGAGGTTGAAATTAGTAAGCCGGCAAAGGCATGGGTAGTTAACACAAAGGTTGGAATAATGTATTTAAATGTATTTAATGTAATTAATCTCCTTGTGCCTTGATAGAGCCAGGGCAAGGGCCCTAAATCAATGTTATGTTTGAGGTGTGATGTAACACAAAAGTACAAAAAGTTAAGGATGGAATGTCAGCCTTAACTTTAAACATCCTTTTATTTGTTAGACTGTATAACATAACACTAACCTTACTTAAACATTGTATTTGGTGTGTTACATAATACCATGGTGTGTAAAAGGAGGTAACCGAGTAACATTCAATCAGTCACACAAACAAAGACGACTTTCTTACCATCTTTGAAAGGGCTTTTGGACACAGCTTTGTTAAATACCAGTAGCAAGGATTCGAGCTTGGCCTACCTGTATTAATTAATTCCTGTCTCCCAGGCCCTTCGCCTGYCAGTCTGATTAGGTTTCTGATAAGTGACAGACTTCTCTGTGCTTTCCTCAGCTCTGACTCTAAAACCTTCCAAATGTCTCAGTCTTTGGAAGCCACTTGAAATAACATTTAATAAAGCTGTCTTTTAGCACAAGCCAGGACTAAGGAAAGGATAGGCCYCAGCAGCCCCTTTTCGCAGAGTTCATTTGCATATTGGGTTAGGCCACTTAATAGTCTCATTAGCACCATCTGTTGGGAACCCACTAATAATGCAATCAGAAAAAAAAGTAATTCTCTCGTTGAGAGATGGGAGAACTCACCATATAGGACCTGTAACACAGACACATAGCTTTTCAGTAATAGTTTGGATGGCACCAGCCTGACTGCTCTGTGGCTCTCAAGCTTCCTCATGGGTGCAACCACAGAGCTTCAAGCACTTGGTTCATTTTCAGCTCACCAAGAGCCACAAAGCCAAGAGGAGACTTTGCTCCACTAAAACCAAGCACAAAAATGCTCAGTTCCTTGCAGGAGCTGTCCGATGCTTCGTGGAGGGGAGGCTGGATTCCTAAAGAATATTCCTAGCCCAGGAACGTGTTAAGAAAGGCCACCCAGGCTCATGACATGTAAGAGTTTCCCATGGTCTGTGGCTTGCCGCAACAGATGTACGGTCTCTCCTGGAGCAGTTAAGTGCACGCACTGTGCAGGTGTCGGCACGCAGCCCAGCAAGCTGCGCTGGGGTAGGAGCTGGGGGCATTTCAGTAAGTAAAACCAAAGCACATCTTACAATAACAGCCAAGTATATAAGTGAGGAGCCTCTAAAAAGGTTGACATTGCCAAATTGTTATTACTGGAATCCAAATCAAATGTCCCTGCCTGGTATGTTTACACAGTTGGCCAAGTTCAGAGTCTGGGTTTAAATACCGAAGGCAAGGTTGGCTCCCCAGCTCGATGTAGAGCYGACTTCGCCTACCGAGAGCGGTCAGTGCCCTCTGCAGAATGGGAATTGCGGATGGGAAAGCACAGGTCAGCATGCGGAGCTGCTAACGGAGCTGCTGCAGCTCCCAAGGAGAAGTTTCTTACTTCCTTCTTCCACTCTTCCCCGTCCCACCAGGTTCTCTGCCACATCCAGTTGTTTATCCTTGTGTGTCAAGTTACATGGGACAATCCATGCAACAATTTTCACACTCATTCTTTTAATACAGGTGGCTACATTATTAAATGTGAATTAATACATGTTAATAGGAACCAGACGGATTCCTGCCTTTCATTCCAGATACTCTCTTTTCTAGCAAGCCCTGTTCTCTCCCCTCAGACCTCCTGGATTCCTATTATTTTTAGATATTGTGCTAGTAGGTAAATTTGGAATCCAAACCTATCCCTGGAGTCCTGATTTTTCTGGATCTGTTTCATTTTCCACTAAAAAATATACCAGTTCCATTTCTGCTTGCACAACCAGACCGTGCTAATGTGTGTCAAGAGTGGAAGTCTGAACTGCGGCTTCAAGTGCTGGATCTAAATCATACATATTATTGCCTAATAAACTTTTTTTCTTTCTTTAACTTTTTTCCTTTTTTTTTTTTTTGGCAAAATATTTAGTGGTTTCTAAATTAATCCGAGCATGATATTCAGTTCCAGGGCCCATTGTTGACTTCTTTCCCAGCCTCTCTTTTTCTGGAATTCTCCTTTTTAGGCGAGAACAGCTGTGCTCTTATATCTCTGCAATGTGGCCATGTTACAAAGGTGAATACTTTTGCATTTGTTCCATCATTTTCTGTTTAATTCAAAACTAATTGCTGATACATTTTTGTAGGACTTCTGGGGCCTAGGAATGATGGGCTGAGGTTAGCACAGTAGTTCTGTTTTGTTCAGGAAGAATGTAGAATGGGTTTGTTGAAAAAGTTATCTAAATTGCTCACAGAAGGTTCAGTGTAGGCTATTTAAGGCCTCCATCCTTTAATAGGATTCATTTGCATTATGGCAGGGACTGAAGGCTCTAATCCAGACCGATGCTCCTATCTTCACTGCCTTGTACAAAGGCATAAAAAGATGTTCCCTGCTGTACAGCTTTTTCAGGCCAAATACATGACTGGGGTAGCAGAAGAAACCGAGAAAAAGAAGAGGGCAGTGGCTGGCACACGGTAGATGTCTTATTTTATGGCTTATGATGTTGTCCATTGGGTTATGTCATCTTGAGGGAGATATTTATGTGCACGGTGGTGCCTCTAGGCACACTTTCTGGGAGGATAAAACAAGAAGGCCTCTGAGCCACTTGCAACTGGTGTGGCCTTGGCTAAACCTATGGTATTTCTTGGTAGCTTCTCTTCAAGCTTCAAACAAGGGAGCACAAGAGTTCACAGCATTATCACCAAAGTTAYGTGGCCTTCAAATATTGCTTCTTGATATTCAGAGGAACATGAAGGAAAGACRACTTGTATGTGAAACAGGGTGAGCATAGGTCCTTTAGCTGACTGGTCAAACTGAAAACGTAAAGTAAATTCCAGTGTAGCTTAAAATAACAGGAAAGAGTCATTCAGGAAAATCTAAATCATCAAYCAAGAGCATTTAGGGAAGGGAAAGATGAAAAGGGGATAGAAAGGAAAAAGATTATCTAAGTATTATTTTTATTATTATTTCTCTCTCCATACAYATATATGTGATTTTTTTTTCCCTTAAGGATGTGGAGGTTATTCTGGATGGGGAGATATTCAAATATTTAAAAAATAGTTATACAAAATTTAGCTATTTTTTTGTGTTGCTTTTTGTATTGTTCTTCTAGCATTAGTGTCCCTGAATCTTAATTATGCAGATATTACCTACTGAAAAAAAATTAGCCTGTTCAGCACATACTGGCAAATTCCAACCCAGCTTCCAGAGAAGAGGAAAGGCTCTAAAATAACTGTTTTGCTYTCTTTTTCTCTTTGCAAAAAAAACTTTTTTTTCTTTTACATTTGGTTTGCTTTACTGCTTTATTACATATTTATAAGAGCTCCCCTACCTGTCTCTTTCTGGAATTATAAAACACATGTACCCACCTGCAGTCTGCAATACTAGTATTTACAAGCTTATAGAGGGATGGCAATATTTTCCCTGCAAGTTTGTTCTGTATTTTTCATTTCCAGCTGCTAATGGTTCATAGAATTTGAAGATCTAGAGGTGAAAGTGTAACTTAACCACCTACAATAAAACTCTGAAATTCCCCACTGTACTTTAATGCAAAGGAAATTCACTTTTCCCCAGGCAATATTGTTTATTAAATCTGCATATGCTCTAGAGCTCTAGTGGCTCCACTTAGGTGACACAGCAGAGTTAATGACAGTTAGATGTTGTTGAAGTAAAATGTTGCATAACATTATATACCCCTGTCTCAAATTATAAATGACTGAGAAATACTTATTTTCTGTCCTTGCCACTTTTTTCTTTTATTTTTTTTTGATTTTTATTTTTTCCTGTTCATAAGAATTATTTGATGTGAAAGAAGCAAGGAAAAAGTAATTGGATGAACATAAAAACTATACACAGAAAAGAACAGGAAAATCTTCCTAAAGTTTCATAAAATGGATTTCACAGTAGGAAGCTGTAAACCTCTTTTAGCACTAAAATACTCAGCATTTCAGCAGAATACAAGACAGGGAGGAGTCTATTTTGYCAATATGTGACAGACTAGTAGCCTTATTTCATATACTTTAACTTGATGATGAACTTCAGCAGAGAAATCTCATTGAAATCTTCACTGAAAGTCCAAGAAATGTAACGGCCTTAAAAAACTTCCCATGGTGGTGGAAATCCAAGGCTGGTCCACTTGATAAAACTGCACTTATCCTACATGACCTAGCAGTGATCACTTTTCTTGAGATGTGTGGTTTGCAGCAAGAAAGGACGGCTATTTCATGTCCCAGCTCTGACTAGCGGCTCCCAACACTGTTCTCAGCTTGCTGAGTCCTTGCTGAGATTTCAAAGATCTCCATTTCGTTCTGACATGGACTAAACAACTTCTTTTTTAATCTCAGATATAGCTGGCAGAAGGGAAGATTGTTTCCATTACAGCTCGATTTGAGAAATATTATCCTGAGCAAAATGAGCTCAGGTTAGCCCGGTATTATGAAAGAGAGTCTTCCTGATCTGGATAATTTAAAGATATCATAAAATTTTCAGGAGAACCATCACTAGACTTTTAGGCAAAGCATTTAAACACTTTAACTTAAGCATACTCTTCTAATTTCTAGAATTAATATGTTCCTTGAACACAAGAAGAATTTTAGATTAAAAAATCCAAACTTCCAATACAYKTATAAGATGTATGCATGTGCATGTYTTACATACAACTATATTTAGTCATGTTTAAACACAAATACCAGCTGATAAGACAGCTACTGAAAGATAGAATAAATCTGTCATGCCACGTATGAAAAAAATAACCGTGCWTTCATTGATGCAGGTATATATCCARAGGAACTCAGCTCACTTTCAGAAGAGCAGAACTTCCTATTCTCTAGTTATGTTTTGTGTGTTGGTTTCACTGGTCCCTCATAATTCCCATTGGAGCAGTTCGTTATCGATCTCTTCTAATGCTTCTCTATTCCAATGTGTTTCATTTGCATATTGGGTTAGGCCACTATTTATAATACTTTTACTTCTTATGTCTCAGGGGTGGTATTTTTGCTACTTTTTAAAACGATCACCTTTCTACATTAATTTCCAGAAATTTTTCCATTTTTTTGGATGGTATTTTCAACTTTTTTATGTCATGYTAAAGGCTGGAAAGCATTAGACTCTACTGATATTTTTCTTTGGGTATGTATAGCACAGTATTCTTATAAGATTTAGCCCATCAGACCATCCAAAAGAATTATGATCTTCTAAATACAGACATAGATTTTGCATCATTCTCTGATCCATGATACAATTTCTATTCCAAATCCATGATATTCTGTATCAGCTCTTGTAGTTAGAACTTCTCCTTACTCTTTTTTTCTTGTATTCTTTATTACTGAACTTTCTTAAAAGTTATGTTAGTTTGGATCTGTATTAAGTTTTTCCTTGAGTATGTTTTTGTGCCTTGAAATCAATGTATCATACCTTTTTCATCCACATAAAAGAAAAAAAATATAGTGCTAGCTGATAGCCTCAGGTCTATAAAAATGGAATGTCCTTTCTGATAAGGTTAATTAACAGCTCTGCTTGAGTGGCTTAATTGAGTATAAATTTCTTATTCTTTTACAGCTCAAAAGGATTCAGTTTCTTGCAGGGGTGCGCTGTCTTATATTTCTGTATTTTTCCTTAATTTTATGCTTTGCAATTTGTTTAATTTCTTGCTTATGGTATAAGGTCATGGCTCAAACTTCCTCAGCTTGAGTTCCTCAGAACGACTGCCCACTGCCACCACACATGGTAAAACTGTATTTTAGACTTCACATGCCAGATATCATATTGCACTGAAAATGAGCAATCTGACTGATTTCAGTGATACTGCATTTGGACTGACACAAGATCTTCAGGTTCTAGTCCTATGGTGACCACCAGAGTGGTAATGACATTTATATGAGAAAGACTCATATCACTGATTGATGGCATAGGTGTGGTATCCCACTCCAGCTCCTGGTATTTATAGGTAGCTTCTTCCTGTATCTATGATTCTTTGCTCTTTCTGGGGTTTGTGTTTATTTTACATTCTCAGTACATAAAATCATTTTGGTTACTATGGTCCGGGAGAGGATCACTGAATGAAAGGAGGTCCAGGAAGTTAGAGGAGCAAGATGAATCCTTGGACATTTTTTTCTCTTTCTCAGGGCAATATTACATTTTTAAGAGAAGCTTCCTATACCCAAAGATTGTCCTATACTCAAAGATTGTCACAAGATTGTGTAAAACAAAGATTGTCAAGAGGTGGTCTCTAGCTAACTGAAACCGACAACTGTTACCTTCCCAGTGATTTAGAGTTATTTCGATTTTCCTTCCTTTCCTCCTCCTTTCACCTCTTCAACTGTTTCTTGTAAGAAAAAAAAAAAATAAAACAATTATAAGGAACACTTTGCTCTGTCTTTCCTTACTAAAATCTCACTACAAACCTGCAGAAATTAAATCAGAAAAAATATTAAGGGGCTCAGGAGTTCCTCTGGAGTTTTTCACATCCAAATACTGCAACCCCATCACTGAGCCAAAACATTGATTCCATCCTCTGAATTTCTACCACCATCACAGTCAGACATGACCTGAGGTACGAGGATCCCCTGCCTCTGGACAATTGCATCTGCAACTTCAAGGTCCATTACCTGATGGGACAGAAATATAATCATAGTGCAGTCTAGGAATAGCCATCAAAATAACACTGGACAAAGAYAGAGAATTTAAGCCCATCTATTTCCCTGTTGCTATCTCAACTTCCATTGATTCCTTTGAGCTTAAATGATTTGACCAAGGTTAGAAGGAAGTGTATGGCAGATCACAGAACTATTTTTCAGGTTAACGCTTATAATTCTGAGCTATCCTTATTCTATATCCTTGTCCCCACAATATACACAGGCTAGTTATTGTCTAAATCAGTCTGACATAGTCACTTCTCTAAAGCTGTTTTTGCTTCTCAGGCACTAGACTAAAGAAAAATGCACCCAGCTGAAACAGAAGCTGTATTTTTCTTCAAGGTTTCTTGGTGCAAATATCAGGTAGAAGAATGAAGCCAGAATGGTTTTCACATGTCACCAAACTCAGAGATAAAAGCATATCCTTATCATTATGCAGAGTTTGAGTGTATTTTATTTTTCATGATGTGGCAATGTAAACAAAAAGCCCACAAACATGCACCAGTAATGTCAATTGGAACATTTGTATTCACTGATTTTCATAACTGACTTGCTTTCAGAAGGTATTTGTATTAATATTTGTTTGATGTTTACTAAATCTCTCTCTCTGTTCTTCTGATGAAATATTAAATTGGGGTTCTTTTGAAGAGATTTTAGCTGCAGTCTACTATCTGGCATTCTTTGCAGACATGTGCAATCCAAAGCATAACATATAGGCTGCTTAAATTCTATTCTTGTTCAAAAAAAAAAAAAAAAAAAAAGAGTAGCAAGGCTCTCTTTTGCTCTGTGGAAGTTCTTACATGGAAGTATGTTAAATGTATACCCTCTTCTACCTCTTAGAGGTCTTTTCAAAAGATATGAGTTATGCTTTGCAAATTCACATGGGCATTTTAAATCACAGGGCAATAGTTCCACTGCAACATTGGAACTACTTGCTTGGGTAACATGTATAATCCACAGAATTTTATTGAAATTGTCAACTGATTCAGGAGCAGATCTAATATTATTTTATTTAATTCAGCTGTATTATAAGAGTTTGTACTGCTGCAGTATTTGATACTGTAGAAAGAATCAACATGTAAAGTCTGAATTACTCTGGTCACTTTTGGGCACCACGGTACTAGAAAGAGTACGTCAAGAAAAAATCATTTTGATATATAAAATCAGCATATAAGACATAGTGTTTATAAGACATAGTGTTTATCCTGACCTACGGCAAAATTTAATGAGCACAATGCCCCCAAATCAGGCTAGGAACAAGAGTCATGACCGTAACCAACAGCAAAATTCACTGGGCACAAGATCCCAGCAAAGAGGTAACTGTATTTAGATCGTGTCTCTGACTTAAACTTTCCAAATTAGTAACCATGGGGATTTAGTTTATTTCCTTGATGTTTTGTGCTGTTGGGAATTTGCATTTCTTTTTCTGAAGAAATCTGTACTTTAATCAGAGCCCCATCTTTAGCTTATTATAGAAATAGAATTGAGTAACTCAAAAAAACACAGTTGAAAAAAATAGACCAGAAAGAAAGACCGTCCTGCAAACACTAACATTTTCGACCTCCAAATAGCAGCTAGCAATCCTGGTGCCCTGACTTCAGCTAAGTCAAACCCCTCCTCTTAGTTTAGTGACTAGGGACTTGTTCCTTTAGAATCAACTCCTCTTTTTTTTTTTTTTTTTTTTTTTAATTGTTGTTACTCTGCTTTGCCTGAAAGCTGCAGCATCTCACTGTTTATTATTCCCACTTCAGTCAAACCCTGTCCAAAATTAACACGTTGTATTCTGCAGCTGCTTTCCAGATCCAGCTATGCCAAAACGCAAGGAAATGTAAAACAAACACATGGAATCTCTTTCAATTAGCACCGAATTTGATCCTGCAGAAGAAATTAAGCAGATAGGTAGTTTCACCCTGATGAGCATGCCTAACGGAACATTTATGAAGTTAATCATCTGTTTAAGTGAGTGCAGGATCAGGTCCTGAGTAAAGATGACAAAGCTGCAGTAACAAGTGCATTTATGTTCCATACTCCTTCTGGACTTTTTACTAAGATCAAAGTGTTCTCTAAAAAGCAGAAAAGCAAATAGATTGCAGATGAACCAACAAAAAGTTTCTAAGCAATTTGAAGATTTAAAAGATTTTTTTTTTTAACTGTAAGTTTCACTGTTGGTGCAAACAAATAAATACATAAAACTCAACTCTCCCTCCTAATTCCTCAAAATTTGTACTAAAAATGAATCCGTAATTGAAAGTCAATTGGGTGTTAGGCACCTTTTGTGCCTTTGAAAATCTCCCCCAAAGCCTTTTCATCTTTGCCTTGCTGTTTTCTGTTTTTTTTTTTTTTTTT
>NW_020455488.1:1335773-1345773 GCF_003342845.1 Nothoprocta perdicaria
AAAAAAAAAAAAGAAAGAAAAGGCAAAAGTCAATAAAACCAGAAAACTAGTTGGTCTGATCAGTGTCAAGTTACATTGTTTTCAACTTGAATTAACTGTAGCCATCAATAAAACTATAGAAATAGGAAAGTTGCTGCTATAAATTAATGATTATTTGCCGAGAGCTTTAACAGGGCTGTGTGTGCCACATTTTATTGTGATGGTTTATTCTTATTTGGTACAACAGTAATTGGGTCTTAAACATGATAAAGCATCTTAAAGGCTGCATTGGTAGCAGAGCTGTCTGCAGCAGGTTTTTAACTCTAGTTAAAGAAGGTTAATCAAAGCTAATGAATCTATTTTATCCATTGCCACAAGTATATCAAAAAAAATGTACCACCAGGTGAAGGAGCTAAAATATGAATTGTTCAGCTGTGAACATACATTTCCAGCATGGTAATTCTGCCAGCCCCTTGTTACGCACTGGAAATGTGAGCAGTTTGCTGCATTTCTCTGTCGGGAAGGGGAGCGGAAAGGGTTGATGCTTGCAGGGAAGCAGGGATTGCTGTCTCGCAGCCTTCGCTGCTAGGATAGCTGTGACACTGCTGATTTTGCATCCTCAGAGCATCCTGGCTCTCGCCACGGCAGATATAAGGAGCCTTCCAAGAGCTCTGGCTCGTTTGAGCACGTTTTCTTTAGGACTTCTGCCGCCAGCCCCTCCAGTCCCTCCATGAAATCTCTTTTTTTTTTTTTTTTTTTTTTTTTTTTGGTAGTTTTACATGAATTTTCACTTCAGGCTAGGAGAAGTACGGTGCTGAAGGAATCTGACCAGAACAGGGGCTGGGAAAGGCAGATGCCCAAGCAGAGCAAGGCCCAACCTTGTGTGGCAGACATGATGGGGGAAGAATAACCCTACCTATGGCCTGGGGGGGAAATAACCCCATCTATGGCCTGGGACAAGGGAGGACACTTCACGGTGACACCCCTCAGAGCGGCCCCCTCGCGGGCTGCAGCACCCCTTTCCCCGTGCTGGAGGGAAGAGAAATAACATTAACAAAATAAATAAATAGAAACAAAAAAGCACCGAAACGAGACTCCGGGCCTGTTAGCCTTCAGCTAATTAGAAAAAAGATGTGTTTCTTCCCCGCCCCCGCCTGGGCTGCCCCTCTTGGCTTTTCTTCCCTCAGCACCTTTCCCTTTCAAAGCCCAGCRCTCCCGAGGGGGGACCCAGCCTCTTGGCTGGGCTGTTTTCAAAACACGCCTTTGAATGCTTCTCCCTAATTCACCCCTTTTGTTTTTCCGCCTTTGTGTTTGCCAGTTTGACCATATAACGTTATACATCTGGTGTATGGCTTGTTGGGGGCTTGCTTTCTCCCAGGGATCCTCGGCGCTCCCCATAGGACCCTCCTGCGCTGGGCCCGGCCCAGCCGCCACCGGGGAGCRTAAGGGGGGACGGAGGGGGCCAGGCCCGGCGCACGCACCGGACGAAACCTGGGGGGCAAGGGGGAGGAAAAAGACGGGGAAAAGAAATTAAAAAGAGTTGAAAAGCATTCTTGGGCTCTTTCCCTTTTCTTCCCGCACCATTTCTGCCGGAGCGGCGTCGGGCAGGGCCGAGGCYCCTGTGGGAAAGCCGGGCGGCCACAGAATAGATAACTCATTTGAATTCCAGCAACATATCTGTAAATAAAACCCGAATGGCGAAAGGGAGCGGGGCTGGGGCCAGGGGAGGGGGAGGCAGCCGTGGCTGTCATGTTCCTGGCAGCCGCAGGGCCCTTCTCCTTCCCCTCCGGGCCCCTGGAGGTGGACAGTGCTGGGATGGAGGGAAGCACTCAGCCTCGGCTGCGCGGCACCCTCACACGCTGGTGCTGTGCGCCGAAATAACACCAAAAATGGGCTGTCCCTTCGAGGATGGCAAAAGACGGGGTTTGATCCCACTCCAGACCCTCCCTGGGACGCTCCAGGAGGCCAGAGTTATTCCTGCATCCATTTCAGGCATGGGGAAACTGAGGACAGACCAAGGTTAAATGGATCCGCCACAGCCACAGCCTAGAACCCCTATTCTGAGCCCAAATCTCAGCTTCCACTACTTAATTTCCACCACTCCATGTCCAAATAAAATAAAATAAAATAAAGAGAAAGCATCAGGTTTTGAAGTAAGGGGCTTGAAAAGCAGGGGTGCAGTTCAGCTTTCCTCAGCACCCTCTTTAAACGCTTGCCTTGGGCATGGTGTGGAGAGGAGTATATCATGTGAAATGCTGAGGTGGATGTATGTACTCTTTATATAAGATTTATTTATTATATACATATCAGATGGTCACAATTTATAGCTCATTTTAGAATTCAATTACGTACATAATTGCCTATAATAAATTTATAGGCAGCTGGACAGATGTGGACATATTATAAACAATAATTATATATATACACATGCACACCTGTAAATATGCATGTGTGCACGTACATAAATATATATAAAGCTAAAATATGAAGGGGGAGGTTTTTCTCATCTCCTTTGCCATGGCTCTTGTGACTTATGCAAGTTTTTTTCTGGCATTTACTTTCCTATGCACTAACAAGGCAAACACGTGATGGAAACATACTTCTCTCTATCTTCATTTTGATTCCTCCAAAGATCCAAACTAGCCAATCAACATTAAAAGATCTAGTAAAACATGTAGTTCAAAGTCCAAATATTTTATAAATTCCATTTCCCTTCTAGATTTTTTTTTTCTGTTTAAATAATACTGGACAGAAGGAAAGCATGAGTCTGGGAGTGGAATCATAGGTTACATAAATTACATTACATTGTGGAGACATTTGGGGCAAAATGAAGCCTGCTTCTGTCACATTGCTGTGGAAAACTGCAGCACTCCAAAATGGGAATTAAGAGAGATCTTCTAAAGCCAGCACCATTAGGAGCAGGATTTGGCCCCAAGTGAATATCTGGTTTATTGAGTCACTGTGAATGAGAAACTTCCCTGCAATTGAAATATGTTTCTCTTTCAGGCAACACAGATCCAGGCCTTCCTCCTACTTCCACCTCTGCATTGACAAGAGCCTTTTACCTCCCTAAAATATTGTGAGCCAGCCAGACTAAATGTAGCTGAGCCAAATTAACCCTAGTTGCATGAGGAGAGGGGCTCCCACGTAGCCAGTGTTCGAAGGAGCGACAGCCTCGCTCACAGAGGAGCCAGAATCCCCACCAACATGAAAATTGCCAAAATTCAACAGCTTCTGCCTTGCTCAAACTTTTGCAGCTCTCAGGAGCAGCAGCAGGAGGTGAGAACATGGTGGCTGCTTAGAAAAATAACGCTTTGCCAATTGAACAACACCCTTTAAAATTTCGGCTATTAACAAGTCTTTACAGAAACAGGAACTGCCAGTAACAAACTTGATTTCTAATGTCCCCTAGGTAATAATAACTCTCTAATTTGACTGTGTCCCAACTGGCCTTGTACAGCAGTTATTGCTTAAAGGGCTTGGAATTTTTTTTTTTTTTTTAAGTTCTGTTTTGTTTTGTTTTCCAGCAGTGAAGGCTCATTTCTTTGAAAAGGAGGGGGAGTAGAAGCAGTGAAGGGCAGCATGTGTGGGGGAAAACATGTGGAAATTTAATGTGAGAGTTGCTGGTTGGAATGAAGATGTTAGGCTTGGCATGGAGATTGTAATCAGCTGGCTGCTCTGACACTGCTCGAGCCTTTCAGTGACTAAGACAAGCCAGCAGGATTAGGATGTCAAGCCTGTCCTGTCATTTTTGTGGGAATAGGAGCTTCTTTTTCTGGTTACGTCTTCACCATGTCTGGAAGACGGAAGCTGGTGAATAAAGGACATCCACGGCCCATCATCGATCAAGGATGTCCTGCTTTTTAAGACCAGAGTTGCAGCAGGGCTCTAAGGGCAATCACCCTGCGTGAGGATGGATTTATCTAAAGGGGATTTCATGTGGAACCCCTCGCGCCAGCCGAACGGTTGGCTGAACTCTTTGAGAAAGTTAGTGGCCCTTCTCCTCGTCAGCTGTCAACCAGCATAAAAGGACCTGGGATGAGCTGAATTAAGCAAACAATATTTAAAAGACCAAAGGTAACTTGAGGCATGCATTTCTCCTGCTTTGTTGGAGCTGGCAGGAAATATTGATACCTATCAGATAACAYTTCTGCTGGTGAAGAGGAGATGTGACTTTACTCTGTGTGGGTGTCTTTGCCACCACCTCTCTTTAGGGTATTATATTCCCAAGTGTGGGACAAAGCCTAATGGCAACAGGTTCCTGGCACTTTGGATGTGTTTTTAGATGCTCCGAGGTGTCAAGAATTTGAAGAATAAACACTGCCAGCACCAACTGTCAATACTTTTGATTAGTTTTTTGTTTTTTTCTTTTTTTGGCATGGGAAAAAAAAACCCACACCAGCTGCAAAGTGACTATGGGCAAAGTCACATACGAGAGCCTGCAAACTTCACTCATGATGACCACTGGCTGCTTGCATTGCCAGGAGCTATTCATTACTAAAGAAAAGGTGTCAGGAGGGAGTTATGGCTTTGTATATATCAATAGAATAGGGAGTGCTTTGGGATTCCATGTGTGTCCCCTCCACATTCTTCACTTAGACTAGGCTGGACATTAGGACAACCCATGTTCTGGGCAGCAAGAGAAGCAAACCTTGGTGACCACATTAGAAAGGAGATGCCCATCTATCTGGATACTGTCTATGTGACTGTTTCAGATTTCTCTTTTATTCACAGAGGTTTCATCAAGCAAATTTCCCTTTAGCCATACCCTGTGAGCTTGCAATTGCTAATATTCATGTCATGTGCACTGCTCCCACCAGGAGGACGCTGTATCACTTCCATTTCCCAAATGAACGACCTTTAAYTTTTTGGCTTTCTCAGGAGGATATAACACAATTTCCCAAAGAACAGGCTCGTAGGCAAAAAACTATTCCTGAGTGAGAATAAAAATATTGGGACAAGAGTGAATGTTACATAAGCACCGAGATCAAAACTTTGCTTGTTTGAGCAGCCAGGAAGAGACGATGACAGTCAAAAATGATAGTCACTAGAGTAAATTATGTGAATATTCTGTATGTCCTCCCACATACAAATTTCTTCCACCTCCCTTCATAGTAAGCTTATTATCTAAATATTACTGCCTTTGCACATTCCCAAAATACTTTACAAAGTCCCAGCTTCCGGAAGCACAAGATTGCACAGGAAATTAGCCTCTATTAATCAAAATTAAAAGTCCATCTCTAAGCCTTGTAAGTACAGGGAAAACATGGGAGCAGGGTTTCTGAGGGATCAAAACACAGAATGTAGACTAAAAGAACACAAAAGGTAGTTCATTCAGTTCTCCCATTTGGCATCCTGAATTACATGGGGCTGATGTGCCCGTTCTTCTCTTCAGAAGAAAATCTATCACATCTTCAGCCTGCAAGTAGGACACTTKGAAGAATGATGCTCCAAATACAGGTGTCTTCAGCTTCTATGTTCTTTCCCTTAGTGGTAACCTACCTTTTAGTCAATACTTTTCTAAAAAATACACTGACAAATATTACTGAATGAATATTACTTCAACATCTACAAACATCAATTATCAGGAGCCAAACCTCTGCACTGAGAAGAGTTTATGTAAAAGGAAATCTAGCAGGAACTTCATGAATGTCACTAGATTGTCTTGATATTACACAGATGGTGTTCCTATAGTATAGTGATGACTGGAATTATGTATCTAGATGCAGAAAAATGTAACAGTCGTGGCTGATGCCTTTGCTCTCTCTCTTTTAAAAAAAAATTTAAAAAATCTTTTTTTAAAAAAGATTATTCAGACTCTTAAAAATAATGCAATGGGGGATTTCTTTTTTTCCTCATGCTTCCACACTTCCTACCTCTTCTTGTTACCAGTACACAGTAACTGTTCTCCAGCTCACAGTGTGTCTGGAGTAATAGCTAGAAATAATCAAAGAYGGCAGTGGTATTTTTTGCAATCCTTCCTGTTGGCATAACACCAAATATGACTTTTATTTTTTAAAATATTTGCTTTTATTCCTATAGAGATAGATTCTATATAGATATATTCCAGACTTAACAGTTCCAGAAAAAAAAAAAAATAAAAGAAAAAAAATAAAAAAAGAAAGAAAAGAAAAAAAAAATGTAGCCTCACAGTAAATGAGGTGAAGTACAGAAGCTTCCTGTTTGGGGAGGGAAATTGCTTCCAGTTAAACAAAGATATTTAGGGTCTTCTGCTTTTCATGAAAATACCATACATATGGCCTTTGAAATTTGTCACTGAAGAGTGTTTAGCTCTAAGGTAGAATTCAGCACTTTATAGCATTTCAACTGCAAGAATCTTGCCTTTTTTTTTTTTTTTTTTTTTTTTTTTTTTTTTTTTTTTCCTTTTTCTCCTCTCTCTCTCTCTCTCTCCCCTTTTCCTTGGCCTGCAGCCCAATGTGAATGTATGATCACTAGCACAATAGTTAAACATCTGAGTCTTTTTGAAGTGCCTTCAACATTGTAGCGAAGTGATAGGGTTTTTTCCTGTCTAACCAGGCAATTTAGGGAAGAAAATTCAACCTCCCCCCTAGTGGTGGAGAGGAAAATCCGGCAGGATCTGGCTGGGGTGATGTCTAAAAGGCTGATTTGCTGCTGCTTTACAGAAAATGTAATGCCTGGAGGTACCTGAGTCTGCAGCCATTCCCTATCCCCTATAAAGATTTTGGAAGCTTTTTATGAGTGAATATGCTATTTCAATGTTTCCCTCAGCACTTTCCTTTAGAAACCAAAGGAAAATAAATAGGAATAAAATCCATCAGATTAAAAAAAAAAAAAAGAAAAAAAAAAAAAGAATGTAAAATGTCAATAGAGGAGAAAAGACTGAAGCCACGACATTCAGATGAGGTTAGGAGCAGTCCTCCTTCCCAGCGCGGCCGATTGCTTCTGACCGCAACAGTTCACAAGYGCATTTTGAGATGACAAAGGGGTCTTTAGCACACGCCAGGCCAGCGTGTGCTCCCACCCTGTATGACATGTTTGCGGGCACAGGGCTCTCCAGCTACATTAAAGCTGTGTCAGCCGCTGACCCTGGCAGCACRGACATCCATCCCGGGCGCCAGCCTAGCCGGTGAACATTTCTGCTGCAAACAGGTGACGTGCAGGACCATSTCTTTGGAAATGAGGAAGAGATCAGATGCTCTTCAGACAGTAAATGAAAAAGCAGAAGAACCACCTGAAATTGCAAATTGCCCAGGCAGCAAGGAGTAAACCCCCTGCAGAGGCAGAGGTCCTGCACAGAGGCAGGTCCCTTCAGGCGGGTGCCCCAACCCCTGGCCGCCCTCAGCTCCCCTTCACTGCTCATTAAAAGCATTTAAAAGACTCACAATTTCACTCAGCCCTGTGCAGGAAAATGCCACGATCGCTAGCATTTTCATGGATTGAGCAAGACGTTCCCAACTGACCTCCGCCCACATGTGCAAATGTTTGCTCTGCAGGGCTGACTGAGGCTCCTTGAAGTCACTGGATAGACTCCCACCGGCTATAAAKGGCTTTGCCCAACACAAACCGCGGCACCATTTTTAGTATTGGCTGCATCCTTTCGTAATTATCTTCATGAGAGGCGTAACCTACACCCCAGAGGGCTCTTTGCAGGAAGGAAAAGGCAGTCATTCCTCAAACCACAGGACCCAACCTCGCCTCAGCGGCTTTCATCTGTGTGGATTCTCTGAYGTCTAATAGARGTTGTGCTCACGAGACAGCCTTTCCATCACTAACATCAGCACTGCTGGCCTTTGCCTGGTCACCTATTTTCACTGTTGTCATAGGCAAGCAATAGCTGGGAGAGCTTGGAGGGCTTCTGCACTGTCAGATATGATCGGGGTCAGACAGTGGTTTCAGGAATTATTGGTGAGGAGTGGAACAGAAAGACAGCAATGTACATACAGAAAGAATATGGACGCACAGATGTCCTTTCCTTAGGAAATTAGGCTAAAAGGAAGGGAAGAAAGATTTTTCTTTTCCCCCTTAAGCTGTGATCTGAATTTTTAATTCTGTTGGCTAGAGGCCAGCTCCACAGCACCTACAGAGCTGGCAGAGAGAGGCATAAGTGTCTTTAGCTGCTGGGTGAAATGTCCCTGTCCCATCGTATTGGAGTGACCTGAGGGAAAATGAGTGCGCCTTTTGTAGCCGGTGCCTTTCTCTGAAAAGCAATAAAATGGCTCAGGTGTCTCTGCGCTCAACAGCCAGATTTTAGGAAAATATCAAACTGTTCTTCCATGCCAAGTCCAGTCTTGTTGCTACTGCCTGGACGGTGCCACCGTATAGTTTTGTTTCAGAAAGCATAAACTTTTTTATAAGAAAGGCTGTGGGAAACATGAGGCCCATATACAGAGCATCGTCTGGTGCTGTTAGAAGGCAATTGGAGCTAAATAAGGAGCCCTATAAAAGTCACTGGCCTCAGAGTGAGAAGTTGTGAGGTCAGACTCAAAGTTTTCCTTAGACTCCTCTTTGATACCAAGTGCCTGCTATATGTTCACCTAAGTCCTGCTTATACACGGGAAGACTGGTGGAGCAATAGTCCTTCTGTGATTTCTACCTGATTTCAAAAGTAACTAGTGATCATTKTCACTGCATGAAACCTTGTTTCCTCTACCTTTTTACATATGCAAAAAKCCTGTTCCATATATCTATATAAACACACACACACAAACATATATACAGTACATATGTACAAGCCAGAAGCAAAAGCTATGAGCTAGTAATAAATATGGCTACATTTTTCAAATAAGCTATTTTATATGCATACATATATATATGTGTATATATATATGTATGTGTATGTATATATATATATACACACATATATATATATTCCAGATCAAAAAGGTAGGAGCAGGTAATAAATACTGCTATATTTTTCAAAGCAGGTATTTTAAATTGATTTGATTACAACAGAGCTGACACATACTGCGCAAAAAGAACAAGCATTGGGAAAATTCATTTACTGGCTATTATAAATGAATTTCCCCGCCTGTTGTTCYTTTTGCGCAGTATGTGTCAGCTTTATGGTAATCAAATCAATTTAAAATACCTTCTTTAAAAATATATATATTGTGCATAAAACTCACATTCTCTATAAGCCAAGAAAAATAACCTTACCTTAATCAGAACTCTTCTTTCTTTGTCCAGATRTCTTTCAGTCTATTTATCTGACAAAATTACTTGACTAGCTTGAGGAAGGTCAGTAGGGATGCTAACAACCTGGGTGCTAAAACCAAAGCAGGGCACAGACTCTTTTCACTCATAYTTCACTCCAGATTTGCATGTTCCTATGGTGCTTCATTGGAGAAAGGTGGCCAACCTTACACTTTCCATTGCCAGCCTCACAGGGCAACAAGCTAAGTGACTCTCCCAAGYAGGGAGGAAAATGACTTCCTAGGGTCAAGCAGCACCCTATATCAGAACTGAAATACCAGCCAAATTCTGAYAGGGGACTTGGGAGACCCAACAACTTGGGACTTTTAAGCTCTCATTCAAATGTGAGCTCAATAGCAGCTGGGGCCCACCTGTTTCTTGCAAAGGCAAAATACTGCTAATTGGCAGCTCCCTATCATTTTGAGAAGCAGCCTCTCCTGGTTGTCCAGAATCTTGACTCTTGTGCTTCAGCACAAATTTGGAAGAGGAAACCAAGTTTCTCAAGCACTGCCCTTCAAAGACCACCGCGAGACTGAGTTGTGGGAGCTGGATGTCTAATGACTCCCCACTTTGGTTTTTGGCTTTCTCTAACTCCCACACCACAAGTAGTGGAGGAGAAAAGGCAGGCTATTCTGCAAACTACRGACTCAGGTTGTGTTAGTTAATCAGAGTAGCTTATGGATGTAATTTGCATAGTAACAACTCCTGCATTTGCCCCTGAGGTGATGCAAGGTAGGGTTAATATTATTCTATCCCTAGTTAGGTTGCAGTTGAATAGACAGCTTATTAGTCCTAGATGTTATCACTTCTTCCTCTTAGTTGTGTCTTATCTTCTTCCTTTCTTTTT
>NW_020455488.1:1350773-1373485 GCF_003342845.1 Nothoprocta perdicaria
GTGGGGAAATGTGAATCTTGTGCCTTGGCAAGGCCCAAGACTCAGAACTGAGGTTTTCTTTCCTGCTTGGATAGTAATGGGAAGTCAGAGAGATGTCAGCACTTCTACTTGAGCCACAACGTCTCCATACACCTCTGGGTAGCACTTGCTTAAATGTTAGGCATTAATACAGCCAGATTATATCTTACAAAAAATAAAAACYAAAAAAAAAGGAGAAAAAAAGGCAGCATTCATTTGTGATTAGAAAATAGTGTCCTCATTTTAAACACAGGGGACTAAAACTGTGAGAAACTAAAGTAGTCTCCCTATGGTCATATAGGAAATCAGTGGAAGAGCAAGGACCTGAGATCAGCTCTACCCAACATCCTGCTAACATTATATACCCCGGTTGATTTTTCATTACTGCGGTAGTTACCTCCTAATCTAATGACAGTTACTGCACTCACCAGGGGCGTGTAAAGCCCAATTCATYGCAGATTGGAAAGTTCTTTGAGAAGCCCTGAATGGAAGGTGCTATAGAAGTGCAATGTGTTATTAATAATCTCTCTCTCTCCTATCTGCATAAATCTCCATTGAAGCCTACCGGTATCATTAAAAGTAAAATAATCCCTCGGCGCAGTGAAGAGCTCAAACCTTCTTTTCCCTTTGTAGGTGTCTGGCTGTTTGCTAAATGGAAAAAAAAAAAAAAAAAAAAAAAAAAAGCCCACACAAAACGCTGACATCTTTTTGTGACCCTCGCAGAAGTACGTGGAGCTAATGAGTTTGTTTTCACTTTTGTAGACGAACTTTCCCGGAGCGGAGGGAATCCGGGGTGGTGCTGGGAAACTGTGGTGTAACTCACCAGGAACTTGGCTGAGACCACCAAACTTGTTTCATGTGTGGCCTCCCCCTTTTGCCTCATTGGACCAGAATTATTTAATGAGCCTTCTGAGGAGCTGAGCTCTGGTCTCTGAAGCTGGAAACGCATCGTGCAATGCTTCACTACCAGACCACACAGTTTTCAGGCCCTCTTCTTTTCGAGAAGCTGCAACCACTCCTTCCCTTGCAGCAGCCGATGGTGAAAGTGGGGAGAAGGGAGAACAATAACACAACAAAATTGCTTCCCACAGCTGAGAAAATCACCCTCCCCTTATTATTTTTTTTTTCTCCTTTAGGAAAGAAATAAATAAAAGGGAAAAAACCCAAATGGGATCTCTCYCTCTTCAAACATACAAATGATCTTATGTTAGCAGTTGGGATTAAACATCTGTCTGGTGGTTATGTGATCATAACAGATGCTGTGTGCAAACGTTTCCTGCTAGCTTTGTTTTGGTTAATATTGTTTGTGTAGCACATTGGGTTGCATTCAGCTAAAGGGATATAGAGTGTGTTTAGTTTCCCCCCTCTCCCCACCCCTTCTGCTCAACTTCAAGCAGCTCCATCATCTTTCTAAAAAGAAATAGGAGGCAGGGGTGGAGGGGAAGAGGGTCATTGCCTGATGTCATGTGGAAAGTGATGTCATACCACACTGATGAAATGGCAATCCACCCAGGTTTTCAGCGGCTTTGATGTTATGTTAGGCCCTTTTCCTCTCTGTTAGGTTGCCCTTGGGCCCACTTGGCCATGCAGCTGGAAATAAATATAGGAATATTATAATGAGTTTCACTGTGTAAGCGGAGCAACATGGAGGTCAGCTGCTCACGATTTCCATTGTTGTTTCTGAGAAGCTGTTTCCAAAAGGTGCCTGATGAGTGCTGACACTGCAGCCTTTGAAGACATTAGGGCTTTTCTTTCTTTATTTTTTTTGGAGGGAGGTGGTGGGTGGTGGGAGGTTACGTTTTTATATACCTTCTATGGATGGGGAAACTGAGGCTTGGAGTCCTGAGGTATGGAGTCCTTAAGCTGTCCTGGGTAGCAAAGCAAGAAAMACCAAGTATCTCATTCTCCCATTTTATACTCTGCTCTGTTGTGTCTTACAGATGAGGCATGAGACTCATCTGCCTGATCCTGTCTGAGGAGCAGACCCTCTCTTTATACAATTTAGCGCTTTATAAAAGTGGCYCCTTGAAAGGTCTTCTTGAGAGAGAATCACTGCTAATCCCCGTGATGAAGAGTAAATATCCCTATTTTGCTATCACCGTAACCTCGTGTGGCCAGGCTGAAGCAGATGCAGGGAGCGGAGGGTTCGTAGTGTCTAAGGATGGGGCTGAGAGCTCTTACTCGCGTGCAAGGAATCCACAGGGCAAGGACCACCTTACCTCACTCCAAAGAAACGGGCCATGAAAATGCACCACACAGGGCAGAAGAGCAGATATTCACATGTGTCCTGCTAAGCCTGAGGCCTGACATCTATTCCTTGGGTCCTCTCCTTTTACCAATTATTTCTGTTCACTTTTTCTCCATCCCACCACCTTTCTTTTTTTTTTTTTTTTTTTTTTTTTTTCCCAGAATTTTGTGTTTTAACATTTACCAGTTCTACTATTTAGTTCTCCCCCAAAATATGAAAATGATTCATGCTAAATAGCTTCCGGGCAGCCTTTTGCAATGGAGAGACTTAAGGTCTTTTTACTACAGTTACTTTGAAATGTGACTTTCTTTTCCTGGAAAGAAGGGTTGGTCCAGTGAATGAAATACCCAGATGGAGGCTGTAAAAGTTCTTATTCAGTGACTGTTTAAACCACAAACATTCTGTATAAAATCACAGGATTCATTTTAACTCCCTTGTGCCTCAGTTTCCCCAATCCTAATTGTTCTTAATTGCCGTTTTAAAATAAAATGTTTTCATGAGTAAATATTTCTCAGTGGAAGAAGTTCATTAAAATATTTTCCTCCCACCTTTCTCTAGCACTCAAACAATGCTTCTCTATTTCATGGAGTTTTTAGGAGATTTCATTCAATTAATCACAATGAGTCATCCAAATATCAAGCTTTTCGGGTCATATAAAGTATTGGTTGGTGGCTCTATTTCAATAGAGGTGTCATCTTCCTAAAAATAGTAGATCTTGCTTTATTCATGAGGAAGGCAAGAGCCTTTTGGGCAAGGTTGGACACAATCACTTTTGGTGATGAAGAGGAATAGGAGGAAGGAATGTTACATTTAGGAACTCCAGCATACGTCCTGGGAGAGGGAGTTGGACATTAAAATCCACCCAACAGATTGCGACCACACACGTAGTCCTCTGCAAATGCAAAGCATGTTTATGCAGTTGCATTTCCATCCATATAACAGCCTCAACCCTTGCCTTGCCAGGCGGCTGAGGTCAGGAGCAGCAGCAGAAAGCTCTTCTTGGATGGTGTGGGAAGATGTGGTCACTCTCAGGGATCTTTCACGTTACTAATATCACCTCCTCATTTCTCATGTCACAGCTCAAAGAAGAAGGTGCAGACCTGAGAGAAGCCTGGAAACGGGCCTGTATTTTCCTGTGTGGTGGTGACTGCTCTGGGTGACGGAGGAAGCACCGTGCTGGAAAGACTTGGGAGGAAATTGTCCCAGCAGAGCTCAGGTTTTGCAGGTCTGTGGCTATTCAGTGAACCTCCACATCTGGAGCAGCGCCTTGACCAGCATTAAATTTACTGAGAAATGGGTTTAGCTAAGTCACCTGCAACAACATCCCAGATAGCTGCACAAATGGATATTTCTTGTGTCACCAAGCACATAAAATTATTCCATGTGTTGGCATACTCTAATTCAATAATCTAGTAATATAAATTTAGATAATAGACATTAATACCATGTTTCAAAACACACCCACAACATTTATTTCTCTCTCCCTTTCTTGCTCAGGAAGCAAAAAGGAGCCTGCATTGTGAGGGCTCTCCTGATGAAATAATAAAACCCATTCTCATCTAGAAAAAAGAATCATTATAGGAGGATGGTAATTTACTTTATATGACCTTCAATTGATTATTCTGGGCCTGCTACACAAATATCACAGGAGCTATTGATCGTAAAACCTACCAAATAGATCTCTAATAGCTTTTACTGAGGAAAAATAATTATGCTAGCACTGTGGTCAAACACACATAAACCAATGTGGAGGTATTAATGTATAGTATTATTACCCATCTATCTGAGAAGTACGGGGAAGATGCTTCACAGTAACACTCTATGTCTAAGCACCAYGAAGGCTCAATATCTGGCTAGTAATTACAGCCAGTTATGCTGAAAAAAATGATTACTGTAAGTAAAAGCTAAGACTGGAAAGTAGAGGCTGGCCTTTGCTTAATAAAAGTAAAATAATAATAACCATCACCCTAATTGTGGAGGAGTTCTCTCCTCTTGTACAATTGGAGTTGCAAATTGAACTTGCCTTTAGAGCAGGGCATTGTTTCAGAAGCAAAGATGTCCAGCTCATCTGCCTTGGTGATTAGAGTCCTTAAAAGGCCATGTTGCCTCATTAAGGAACAGATTGTCTATCTCCAAAGGAAAAGAGTACAGAGAGAGGCAGGAGCACACCACCAGTGAGTGCATGGGAGGAAAGCAAAGCTGAAGGAGATGGAGAACTTCCTTGTGAGGGACTTGGGTCTCCTCCAAGGGTGGCTGCATGTCCCAGGCTCACGGCTGCTGTGCCACTGAGGAGGGACCATGTCATCTCTTCTCCCCAACATCCCACCCTCAGGAACACACAGAAGGAGCCAAACCTCCAGGAAGGTCTGGGTCCAKCGGGGGAAGTACCATGATGAGTGCAGGTTGTCGCCAGGATTGTTGCTGCTGTTACTTCTAGAGAAGCCATCTTCTGTGTGGGAACTGGGTGGCAGTTTCTCATCTGATTTCATTGGCAGAAGGATCAAAACCTAAATGCTGTCTCTGTGCCATGATGAGAACTTCAGATTTTTCTCTCTCTCTTTTGCCATATGTATAGATTTTAAGGCATGTCATTAAAAAAAAATCAGTTCTTTTTTATATAWCTTATTAAAATGTAAGTAAAATTGTTGTAGCTCAAAGGAATTTGGAGGAAAAGTATATTTTCTTCTGTCTTTCAATTTTGGTTCCCTTATGCTTTGTATGACTACTCCTACTGTTTCTCTTCCAGTTATTTAGGCCATCACTTTCCCTCTTTCTCGGGATTTCATTTCACAGCACAGAGAAATGAAAAACAAAAGTTTCTAAACAGGATAATGAAAATGTAAATTTTTGAATAATGGCAGAAGACTTTGAGATTTGTTGTTTTATGTACAGTACTTTTAATGTATTGAAAATAACTAGGTTTCAAGTTGGCAGTGTCTCTTAAAAATAAGTATTAAATAATATTTTATTATTGTGAGGTAATGCCTAAAAGACAGCATATAAAAGACAGTACTACCAGAGCAATTGATCAAATATTTATTTGTCTGGGAAGCAAGTGAAAGTTAGTGGAGGGCTCACATCAAAAGTAAAATACCTCTTTTAATAAAGAAATGTGCACACAATTGAAAAGGTAGAAAATTCTTTTGCATAAGGATAAAAAAACTCATGGGATCCTGCAAAAAAAAAATAATTGAAAGGAGTGCTGAGAGAGAGGGAAGAATGTTTTCGATTCCCAATTTTGGTTTAAAAGCAGACAGCTTGCATGGTATCACCCTTCAAGCAAGGCTGCAAGGCTGGACTGGGAGACCAGAGTTCACAACTGGCTCATCCAGAGCCAGGACCTACATCACCAAGRCAGAGGTGCAGCTTGCGCGGGCTCTCCCAGTCCTTCAGAAACAATATGGTTCAAATGTTAATTTCTCTTCCTTTTGGTCTGTACTCCTTTGCGCTGTTAACAAAGTAACACTCAAAGGCTGGAGTCAGTTCTATCTTTGTGAATGATTTATGATTTGCACTCTGAAGATAAGCAAATTTCATGCCAAAAAAGGGCTTTTCCTTTTTTTTTTTTTTTTTTTTTTTTTTTTTTTTTTTTTTTTTTTTTTTTTTTTAACAGACTGTCATTGCTAGAATGAAAGAGGAAAATCAGAAAACCATAAGCAAGACCTCTGCCACTCTTTGAGCTATTTCTTGTTGGTTTTGCCTAGATCTGGTGAAGGGCTTATGGGCCCAGCTCACTGGATTTGCATCCATAATGATTTTGGCCCAGAGTGCACTTGCATTGCAGTCCTGGAGAGCTCACTGCCTAAGCCTTCTCTGACCTTGATGCTCCTTATTAAGCAAAATACTCCTCTGAGCAGAATAATTCACATGGAATAATTCATCTGGACATTTCCCTGGGAATTCTGTAAAAAAACTGGGCTTCATTCCCACCTCGATACCCTCAAAAACTTTGAGCAGCATAAAGCTCTCTGATGGGGTGATGTTCCCGATCTCCAGGACTCAGAAGAACAATAAGAGAT
The DNA here is from genome assembly GCF_003342845.1 of Nothoprocta perdicaria. NCBI lineage: Eukaryota > Metazoa > Chordata > Aves > Tinamiformes > Tinamidae > Nothoprocta > Nothoprocta perdicaria. Next base: position 1,357,059 of record NW_020455488.1, read on the forward strand.
GCAGCAGGAATAGCTTTTGAATTGAAATATTCGTACCCAAGTCCTACCCTTCCCATCTATTTCCCAGCTCTTCCTTCTCTGAGATCAGTTGCAGCCCTTGTGTTTAGCACGATTCAGCAGTACAGATCAGCTCAAATGCACACAAAAATATGTGAGCTTAACTTTCCTGATGTTCCTCTAGAATGATTGCAACTTCAATAAACAGCATAGCTTAGGTAATCTGGTCCTCACCCAAACACACCTCAACGTTTTAATCTATTCCTTTCAGATCTAATCTATTTCTTGCAGATAATGAATGCTTCAAACTTTTTTCCTTTCTCTTCCTCCTTACTCTTCTCTAAATCTCTTTTCCCAAATTTGCTGTACACTGCCTGATTTCTGAGCAASAGAACATCCATGGCTTGGGGTTGACTAGAGATAAGGGAGAGCTGTTTGTTCTTCCTGGAAAGGAAGGTCCAGAACAATGTGGTTTATCKCTAGTCAAGATGTGTTCCTCTCCTATCTCTGAGATGTTTTCTTGGTCTGAGTGTATTTTTGTCCCGTAGGATACAATAGCAGTTGCACCACATGGTGGATCAGTGGTTATTYGTTCTACAAAACACCAGAGTTTTCTCATCTCCTCAACTACTCAACAGATGGGCAGATGAGAACTAAGGTGTGTGTTTTGGGGATTTCACTGGGTTATCTAACAACATATATCTCAGCCAGTGATTCTTTTCTTCAAAATGTCAGGAAGAATTACAAACTCACAGGTACCAAGGAAATCCCTAGTATCATAATTAATTTAAAAAATCATTTTTGATTTKCATAAGCACAAAATGGCTCTTTTTGCCATTGTATAAATTAAGAACTGAAATTGTTTCGAAGTTTAATATACAGAGCATTTTATGGCAAAATCAGAGATGCTTTTAGTACAATGGAACTGAAGGGTGATGTTCTTCAGTAGCTGTAAACGAAAAATTAAAAATTGCTCTTAAAAAAAAAAGGGTATCTTGAAGTTTTAAAGGAAAAGGATGGGAGTCCCCAGGCAAGCCTGACCAAAAGTTACATTTAGGGAGAATTAATATTCTGGATATCATTTACAACTGACTTTTGTTGCCTTTATTGTGGTATTTTCAGTGGTCCCTATAATTTACAAAGAGGAACGAGACRACTTTTGTAGCAGATTTATGGGCTTAACCCTGAGCTCAGTTGTGCCGACGTGCATCTCTCCATCGACTTCATTGTCCATAGAGTGGCCGTTATGGGGAAAAATACTGCGCCAGTAGTGGTGTCCTGCCATGTGGGGGATAAATGGACAGACAGACACCAAAGCAAAAGGGGCAGATGGGAATTTAAGTCCGAGAAATCAGGAACGCTACGAACACAAAAACTTAGCAAGGAAGGCAGGAAAGGAATATTAAGTAGAGGCAAGAAAATCAGGAAAAATGAGGTATTGAGTGTTTTAACTGAGATATTTRCACTACCACTTGTCCTTGCTTCCAGCAATAGGGAGCCCACAGATAAAAGCTCTCTGCCCAGCTGCCACATCTCCGCTGTCCAGCTCTTCCAGCTTTGGCTTATGTATAAAACGAGCCAGGTGATTCCTTGGCATCATTTTCCACCAAAATATCTCCCTGCCTCTAAGACATTTTGGGGGTAGCACTACAAATCCTACATGGAAAACCACAGCACGAAACCACGGAGTGGGTCACGCTCCTCCACGGTGAGCAGCGACGGAGCCGAAGAAAGAGATGAGCATCGACCTCACTGAGCTGCAGGAGAAATACCTGCCCGCTCCCAACTTCGGCATGCCCCGCGGATTGCAAGGACACCGTTAATGGTGTTATTCTTCCCCAGCACCAAGCCCGGGAAGGCAGGGAGCACCGTGGTGCCAGGTCAGGGTGCAGCGCCGTCCTGCAGGCCCGCSTCCCACCTGCGCGCGCCGCTTGGGCCCGCTGGCCGCCGGAGCCGCTGCGCGCGCCGCGGGAGCGTTTGGCCATGATTAATTGCCTTGTCTTCCGAGCCGAGGGTTGGGAGCAGCGGGGTTCTCCGTGTGTGTAAATACACGTGGTCTCGGCGCCGTCACAGGGCCGGGCGAAATGAATAAAATGACTTCACAAAAGGACGTGGCTCGGAATGTTTAGATTTTGAAGATTAGTTTCTATTACGGCCCGGCGGGAGAGGAGAGTGTCGTGTATGGGAAACCGGAGAGGCTTCGTGTTGCACAAAAGTGAAATGCCCCGTTTCCAAAGCACTGCTCGGCTCGTGCTGCCGCTGCGGGCAGTTCACAGGCCCCCCAAACCCCACAAGCTGCCCTCAATTATAAAATATATCTCTGCCCATGCTGGAGTTAAACTGTGTGCCGTGCTGTGGTCAATGGGCTGCGCGCAAAGAGAAAAAGCTTCGTGATTTAATTGCACAGTTAAAGAGTTGCTTTCTGCCTCTTTCATCCTCATACCCAATTCGAATGTGCACATCTGCTGTTATATTATATCACATTAAAAATAAAATGCACCCTGGTTTTGYGTAGAAATGTAGGTTCAGAACACAGCAATCAAAGAAGTATCCTGTAAACTTCAGGAAGCATAAACGATGAAAGTTTAGTTGTTTTTTAACAAATGATGCAAAATGAAACATACTTCTAACATTGTTTTCTTTTCCCCACAAAGGATTAAGGTTTTCTCCTTTTTCAATATTTTTTATTTTTTTTTATCTTCTACATGTGCGTTTTTACATTTTTACAACCATTTTTTGCATCATGAAACATTTATCAGACAGGAGTAAATCTTCTTTAATATTTTCTTAACTTCTGTGTGTTTAAAAATCACCTGCAATTTGCTAGATGAAATATTTTCTGTGGCACTGTGACAAAGGAGAGAGACCAGATGTTTTCAGAAAATTCATTTTTAAAACTGTTTGGTTTGGGGTGTTTTTTTTCTCTTTGCACACTTGCAGAACAAGCTGTAAAAACAATGCTTGAAGAATGAGCTGGTTTAAAAGAAATAGAGATTCAAAGAATTCGAACTAGGAAAGATTTTATTTTTGATATCCTTTCACCAGAGGAGATTATTATTTATAGGTTGCATTATATATCTCACCCAATAATCAGCTGTACTGTCTGTCTGGGAATGGTAGAAAAATGAATTTCAGTAGTATCTTGTATTTTAGAAGAAAAATAAATTATGATACACTTAAGAAGAATGAAATAAAGCCAGTGATGAATCTGCAGCCTCAAAAATCAGATAAACAAAATGTTCCAGTTAGTTATTGCCACACTGAATAGTGGTACATTAAATTGTATTACAGGCTGTGAAATGAAATAATCCCACCCGGTGACGAGTTGGCAGAATTTGCCTGAAACTCCCCAGCCTTTTACCGGCTTTGCTCCTTCAGGAAATGCTACCAGGGGGTTTTGCTGAGTCACAGAGCCAAGTGCTGGGGGCCGAATCCTGCGGCAGCCGCGGTGGCCAGACACAGAAGACCCCACTTTGGATTCATTTGGGAAGAGGAGCTGGATTTTAGCTGCCTACGGACAAATGGTTGTTTAGAACCTGCTGTTATTTTCTTGTTAATGCCTTCTTTAATGCCTCCAAATTTCATTTGGGCAAAGTCCGGGCACTAACAGCTGAATGTTACCCACATTTGAGAATTGTACATTAAAAAACACAAAGTCATTGAAAGGGTGGGCTTTTTCTTTTTCTCCTTATTTATTTATTTTTTCTTTTTTCTCAAATGGTCCTTCTCTCTAGGCTGGAAATTTGCACTGCCTCTATAAACTACAGAGCAGCTATTTAAAAATGTATTCATGTTTTCTTGCACCTTTTTGCAAGCGCTTCAGCACCCAGTAAATAAAAGTAGCAGCCTGTGTCCCTTTTAGCAAAAGCCATATATCTGCTCAGACTTGTAATTTGCTCCGTTTATATCCTTTGCCCTTGAACTCTGGTTATTAACGCAATGTTTCTCCAAATGATGCCATATAACTCTGCTCCAAGCACATTCCTACTGACACCACACAAACAACAAAGCTCTCTGAAAAGGGGAGAAGAAAAAAATAATAATAATAAAAAAAAGGAAGGTGAATTGCATGTGATGTAGCACATTACTCAGAAGGGTAGAAGTTATGGAGTTTTTCGTGTTATGGCAATGGGAGGTGGGTTAGAGACCACACCTCTGTGTGACCATCTCCTTCTCAATAAAATCTTCTAAATGGCTTTCAGTCACTAGTTACCTGTTCTCAGAGATAACCTCTCCACTATGAGCAGAGACAAACCAGAGGATGGCAAACGGCAACAGAAACGGGCCATCAACAGGTGACTGCTGTAAAATGTTCTTCCAGGAAGAAATGAAATGTCTGTGGCAATATTTGCTCTGTCTTAAAGTGATGTAGAAATCTGAGGAGCAATTAGGGTTGTTAAAAACACTTTGGCTTAAAGGTTGTCAGACAGTGAAAAAAAAAAATCTTTGCTCTTGGTGCCTCTCTCTTAATCTGCATGAAGGAAGGATTCTGCTGAAATACAGATCTTCAGATTCATTAACATTGTTTTAACCTGGTCTGTGTACAGAGAAATGGAGTGAACCTGGATGCTTGCTTTCCTACTGAGTTTCATTAAATAATAAGATACTATGGCACCATCTAAATATTGACTGATTTTTATAAGTCTTTCCATATCTGTTTGGCTAGCAGACAGTAAGGCCTCAGGCAGAGCACTGGGCTTATTTTTATGCCCAGGAGTTCTTTAAGAGCGTGGACAAATCATTATGCTTTAATGTGATTCCATTTCTCTTCCTACGTTGTCTGATCTGGTTAGATTGCAAGGTCTTCCAAACAGTAAATGTAGTCCAATGTGTTTGGGCAGGGCTTTGGCTGGATCTGCACGTCCTATTATAGTGCAAAATGCTGTACCAAAGGGTATGCTGAGACCAAGAAGAGAAGATATGTGGGAAAAGTTAAAGATATAGATTACCTTCACCATACCACGGATTTCAGGAATAAATTTGAGAGAGTCCCATTTCTTGTAAATTTAGAAAACACAGGGAACTTTGCAAARAAGGCCACACATGTGAAAATCCCAGCATCATTTCTGTAGGATGGTTCTTGTGATAAATCTCAGGTAAACCTTACATCATCTGAATGTACAGTATTCACTCCTCTCCTCTTCCCCTCCTCATGTCCATTTAGCACAACTTCTGTGGTTGTACAGCATATCTTTCATGAAGTGCATGTCCCTTCTACTGTTCACAATCAGAAATCTGCTTCTGAATACTGAATCATTTCATTTCTTACAAACACCCAGAATGTGTTGAGCTCAAGGATGCTGTTGTGGTGCAACAGCTATAGCTGAGTGAAGAGACTCATCATTGAAACCTGGGAAGCAGCAGTCAGAGCAAGGTAAATGCYAAAGGAGATGAAATGCTCAAATGAAGCTGCATGAAGATTTATTAATTTTAAATACATTGGGTTTGATTGTATTTTCTACCTTTTGCTTCCAGGAAACATGGTGACTGGCAGGAATGCTCATAGACCAAGGTGGGTATTTTAAGTAATTTATTTTAGCTACCTTAAAGAAAAGAGAAGATTGCTGGAAAACTAATTTTGATGTTATAAATATTTGAATCGCAATCTAAATTCTAAGAGAGACTTTTTTTTTTTCAGTTAAAGAACAGTGACCTGACCAACTAGTCAGTATTCTCAGAATTAACCAATTWCTTTCTACTACTAGTTCAATTCTGAAGTACTCTGAAATAATTGCATTTTAATTTATCTGTACATGCAGCAAAAATTTCAAAATTAGCTATTAGTACAATATAATGGTGTTCTAATTGTTTCCTATTCAAACAGCACAACCACTATGAACTAGAACTATGATACATACTTGAGAATTCATACTGAGCTCCCGATGGTGGTGAATGTGGTTTATTTCTGTCAGTTGAATAAGTCACCAAAATATGTGTTAAGCAACACAGCTTCCAAGTTGCCACTGTATCTGCAAGCTTTCTATCAACACTTTGTCCCACTGCTGGACTAACTTTGACATCTGAATAAACAAGCAAGACAGTAGAAGAATTSGGTAGCATGTATCATTAATATCTTGGTCTTGGTAGCAGTAACATTATTCCTTAACCCAAATATACTGTCTGTAGGGAGCTGGGTCACTAACAAGCTTTCAGCCATTGGGAGGATGGGAGAATTTAGATTCCTTGAGTACATTTCATACCTATGGCCCACCCAGATGTATCTCAGTCATGAATGGAGGACAGAAGAGTTGTGACCAGCTTCTGGTCCAGCTGCAGCCATGAGCAGCTGTCTCTGGCAGAGGTGTCCAGCACTGGCAGTATCATTTCTTGCAGGTCATGGGAAGGCTTTTGTCCCTGGCAGTGAGGAAAGGCACCAGACCCACCATGATCCTGTGCCTCCAGAGGCAACGAGAACCGGACATTTCCTCATTGCTGCTCTGCCCTTCATTCCTGTTCTGCTCCAACCCTTTGTCTTTTCATTCGTCCTGACAGTATCAGCTTGACTCTGGGCTTTCACTTTCAGGGAAGCAATAAAATTCAATTTTGCCTGTACTTCTGAGGAGTGTGAGCCAGATCATGCTGTTTCTTTTTGCATTTGGATGAATTTTCCATTTTGAGCTCTCTGCATGTGAGAGAAGAAGCAGATAACTCAGCACAGTTATGGTTTAAAAAAGAAATCATGAMATTTTAGACCAAGCTGGTAAGCTTGACAAAAGCACAGTGCAGCATATTTCCATGTTAGCCAGGTATTGACAAGGTGACAGATTGAAATATTGTACATGACTCATGAAAGACATTTTTGGGCAAACTGTTATCCTTGGATGAAATTAAATTAAAAGACACCTTATCTTAGGTCATGTCTTTCTTCTTTTCTTTTGGTTCCCTTCTTTTTAACCAGATTGTTATCTCATTTTCAGAAGACTATCACTTTTATCCTGGCTTGTCAAACAGCTATTACCATCAAGATGATGAGCTTGATATGCTGCAAGTACTGATTAAGGGGATAGTGCAATTGCTCTTGCTCTACCTTGAAGGAGTAATTTTCCTGTCTGTCTAGTAAGTGAAGGAAAAAAGCCAGATTTCTCCTTATTGTGGAAGAGGRAGGTTGTGTCATCGTTCCCTAAGCTTACAGGAACAGTCAGATCTGGTCAATACCTGGACTCCAGAACTTCTCCAAGAGAAGGTCGCTCATTGGAGACAGACACAGATGTTCAGATGTTCAGCCCTCAAGTACTGCAGCTGATAGGTAGCACACTGAAGGAGTGACAGTTCTCAGAATGACTGAATTGCAACCCATGAGCAATTTTAATGGCTTCACATAGTARGAGCAGATAACTTCTGATTGTGAGACAGAACAGCCAGTAGGTTCTAACAATCTGAGGAACTTAGTCTTGCAAGATTATAGTTGGAGGAAGAACTCAGACTACTGACTAAAATCCCCCTTGTAGTCTCTGCTGGAAATACTACACTGGAGTGTTCCTGTGCTGCCTTCCACAGTTCCTGTGTTTCACCACAAAACTGCAACACCTCTGCGGCAGTAGAAATTATCAAGTAGAGGCAAATTTCAGCTCAGGCAAAATTCATGATGGATTTGAATCACAGCGAGCTACATCTGTTAGTGTACTTGGATAGAACATTTGAGTCTCTTTTGGACGAATAAAGATCATCTTAGTTCTGGCCCCAAACAATTAAGAGTAAAATGGAAAATGTGATGGTGAGTCCTGGTCAAAGCACACAAYTGGGTAAAGGTCCAGAAAAGAAATTTGTATATACAGCTATATATCTMTCTATATATATATAGACACACACATATACACATACAGATAAATATACAAGCAAATATACATAAATGTATATATGCATCTCCCTCTCTCTTTGTCTCTTCATATATGTGTGCATGCATATATATAATATAAATCTGTATATATATACATATTTTTTTCTGCAAATTTGACAGTCTTCTAAGTTTTCTGGAACTTTTACTGCCTGCTCTTTAGAAATACAGCTAGACTTAGAATAACACATCAAATTCCTAGCCTAAAATGAAAGTCGAAAATGTCTCCTTGCACCCAAGTTTCATCGTCTCAGAGAAAGACTAGTTACCAACTGCCTGCAGATTTTCCAGACATGGCAAAATATCCAGGACGAAGCTCATAGTTTGTCAAAATGGTCTGTGATGTGATGGCCACATGGAATTGCAAACTGCCCATCTCTTCATCTCCAACCTGTCTTTCTCATACGTCAGGCCAGCTTTGTGCTGGGGACTTTTCACTTGACTATTTCCAACTATATCCAGGACCATTTTGTGCCATCTGGCTGCACAAAAGCAGAGCAGAGAGGCTCAGAACGGGGTGGGTTGCATGTGTGAGCCTGTGTGAGGGAGAAAGGAGGGTAAGGAAAAGTGATAAATCTTCTGTGAAGTTTCATTTTGGATTCCTATGTTGATCCACCAGCCGAGGAGATTTATCTTCTTCACAAGCCAACACCAAATTCACCTGTAGATGACGGTGAGCTCCAACTCTGGGCTTTGCCATCAATAAAATGCAGGCCCTGCCCATTGTGCCTCACGGGGAAGAGTGCTGGAGAAGTGTCGAGGAGGGAGAAATGCAAATTCCCTTAAAAAAAAAAAAGCAAAACTACCACCTATAAAATAAATTATCTGAGGAACGAGATTTTGTTTTAATTCTAAAGGATGCACTAAGAGCCCTCAATTGTGGAATATCCATCTCGACGTGGTAAATAGATGCGTTAGACACAGAGTGACATATGGGCAGATAAATACAGCCATAACTGGTAGGCAAAGTAAGTGCACGCGGCATGTGTCAGTATTGTCTGGTAATTCAGAGCTGTCATAAAACTGTCCCACTTATGATGTTACAGCATTTTTAAGAAACATGAATTTGCAATTTAAACTCTGCTAAATGAAAGCAGGAAGTTGCAGGTTACAGAGCTGCATGCAAACACGGGAACCGAGAGTTTCTTACCCAAATCTGTCTCAGCAGGTACAAACAGTGAGGATGCCCTGAATACTTTCATGTTGCCAGAGATGCTGAATATATAGGAATGCTCAACCTAGAAAATAACTAAGAGCATTTCAAGAGCATTTTCAATCTAATGTATGTTTGGGAAACATAAGCCTGGTTCAGCTAACAGGAATTTCAGTATAATTTCATTATAAATGAAATTCTGCACCTTAAAACTAGGATGTGGTCACCATCCCACCAAAGCATTGAGAAATTTTCTTTACCTTTTCCTCACCTCCTTTTGTCTCCCTCATTTGATTAATATTTTGCACCTGAAGATGCAACCATTATTTTTTTTTTTCTTTCTTTTTACCTCTACAGAACTTTCTTTGGAAAAATATTTTTAAAATGTCTTTGGTTCCAGAGCCACACTGCAGAGTAAGTCTGCTAGCTTTATCTCATATACTGTCTCCCTGGGAGTCTGAACTAAATGCATAATTTAAAGAGCCCTTAATCTGCAATGTCATTCCCATTTGGTCRGAGGCAGCCTTCACTTTATGATGTTAACTTTCTCAGCAAAGGGCAATGGCAGTTTTTCTGAGGATGCACTTAGAGGCAGCATCTCATGTAAACCGTTTATTCAAGGTGTCCTGACATCCCAGTATAACACTGGGTGACAATGGATAACCTTCATCAGACTCTCCCATGGGGGAGAGGCATTCATGGACCTGCAAGTGCTGCACAAAGCTAACAGTAATATATAAAGGGCTGCTGAGGAGGGATGGGAGATAGGAGGAGGAAGAAGGCAAGCAGAGACTTAAGCCACATTATATTTTATTCCGCATTTTTCATGCAGCTCAAAGAAGCATATCGGCCGTGGCCAGCTTCCCAAGGAGCCAATGCATGGCTTTCCCTGGGAACTGTGTCCTGGGGATAGCTGATGTGCAGCGGCCACCTCCCTGCTAGCCCTGCTAGCCCTGCCTTTGGGATCACCCCACAGCCTGCTGCTCTCCCTTATTAACATGCAGCGCTTCATTCCAGCCCCCAGTTCTTCTTGTAATTTAAGGGGTGCAAACCGACATTTAAATGGGGAGGGCTGTTTCCTTTTTAATTAAATCTCCAGCCGAGCAATTTGCCTTTCCCATCCTATTGAGTTTTTCATCAATTGTTTTTTTTTCTTTTTTTTTTCCCTTGCATGATAGCAAACCACAAGTGCCTTATTACAGTAACTATCACACTGCTCCTGCACTCTCTCACCCTGAAGGGTGCTTTTAAAGTGCAAACACATGTCCAAAGATACACAACAAGCTAATACCCCAGGATGTATTAAGGATGGTTTTGTTTCACTTTAGCTGTATATTAACAACATGAGGAGAAAAGGGATATTGGCACATCTTCCCACTGTATGAGGAAATGCAGAGGGACGTTGTGAATGATAAATACATTGCTAGGAACAATTGTGTGCATCCCTGTCCTCTGTTCAATGCTTCACTCATCATTCATGATCCTTATTCTAATCCATCACCAGATATATTTACTTGGAAACAAGCTTAAGCATCTGAGGTGCTCCCTCCTTTCACCAAAGATCATTTCCCTGTGTCTCTACTCCTCGGCATTACAATGGTCCAGCCTTGTTCTTGCAGCAATTCATGAGGCAGCAGAACTGGCTGGTCAAACTTCTCCTGGCCAATTGATGTGGTGTCCAAGAGGATGAGAGACCTCACACTGAAACTCTTCACAGAGCTGGGGCAGTACTGAGGAAGAGGAAGAGTAGGAGGTACATGCCCTCATCCCATATATTTTCTGATTTTTAATAATGTGAGACATGCTCCAACATTGCACATAATTGGGGTCCCATAGGAACCTATTTTCTGAGTTCTAAGCTAAAATACAACCACATTTCAGATCATATATAACAGTATCCACTACTTCTTCTATTTCTACAAATTCTACCAATGGTAGAATAGCAATTCTACTAAGTTAAATAGAAGGAGAGCAGTCTGCTTGGCTGAGGGTACTCCCAGGGTTGAGAGGGTGTTTTTCCAACCTCTACCACTGATCTGCTAAAGCAAGGTATAGGGGTCTTTAAACACCCTTCTATTTCTTGCTCCCACTTCACTGCCTCCTAAAACCATTGAGATTCTAAATTACTTTGGGCAACAAGCTGCCTTCACAATGTGTCTGCACGGTGCTTAGCACTAACCCTGCTGTTGCTTGTGGAAACCTTTAGGAAACAAGAGTCTGCACAGGAAATTCTAGGAATATTTGTGCAGGGTCTTTCGATGTCACTGGGGAAAGCACATGTGGGTGCATGTGTGTGCACGTTCATACGTGTGCCTCTGTATCCTCATGCTCCATGAATATCTACAGCTGGTGTCTCCAAAAAGGAATGTGAAGAGGAGCCTGGGAGAATCCCAGCAGAGAAACTTCCCTCCAGTTGTAGTTGGTTGAAAAAAAACTATCATTGTGTTTTATTTTTATTTTTTTCTGCCCTTTCCCCCAGTTTAGCTTGACCTTTGGAGGGCYCCGGGCCCCCTCGTGCTGGCAGCCGCTAGGTGGGGAGCTCAGCTAATGGSTCCAGCCCTGCACAGAGCCTGGTCACCATCTGGCAGAGCACGTCGGAGGGAGGGACTCCTCGTCCGCCTCGTCTTCAAGCTGAGGATAAGAGCAAGTGATGGAGTCTCCAGCCACAGCTTGAAAGCAACCCATCAATGTCATCTTGAGTTAAGTACCTGATGCTGGCACTTTGCTGCAGTTCTTGGGGGGATAAGGGTTCTGACAGGGTCATTGTTTCAAGTGGAGTTCAGTCTTTTGTTTGCCATAAACGAAGAAGACAGGAAGTCAGCTGTGAGGTTTAGGAATAATATTTGGATAATTGTGAGATATCTCATCTTAAAGTTCAAACTGATTGAACCTGAGCTGAGTTTTGAGTCAAACTTTGTTTACGGGCCCATCATCCTTGCGGCTGACACTTGCAAAGAGAAAGAGAGAAAAAGAGGAAAAGAGAATGAGCCCAGGCTTATGGTTTCTTTCTGACCTTGGCAAGAGGGAAAAATCCATATGGAAAACAAACCAATAAATAATAATAAATAATAACACCAATAACAATGTCAACATTTCAGTAGTAGGGATATAAAAATAACACTTCTTTATACACACAGTSTTAATAATACTGCAGATGGCTATTTAATCCAAGCTTCTGCACAAAGCTACCAGGAAGATGCTTGCACCAAACACAGCATGAGCCTTGCGTTTAATCAGTTACTGTAATAAACATATAAAAAAAGATTTTTTTTTCCAGGAGAGGACAGAGCAGTGGCTACATAAAAGGACATCAAATGACACATCCTCCATCTCCCAGCAAATAAAAAAGCCATCAGCTCATAACAAGGCGGTGATAAAAGGTGCTGAGGCCAGTAAGATTAAGACTTTGTAATAAGGTTCGGGCGCCAAAACTGACAGCCATTTTCTTTTATATTTATCATGTCTTCACATTGGGGTGAGAAGCCAGGAGTCTGTCCCATTGCTGGCTAGAATTTATAGCAGCTCCATTATTAGGAGATTGCACTGAAATGGGGCAGAGGTATGGTTTTCTGAGAACGCTACAATAGCCTCCTACATTATACACTTGACAGGTTTGTCAGCGCTTAGTAACAAGCCTTGTAAAGTACTTTAATATCATTAGCACTATTTTCTTAATGTGTCTGCTCTCCTAGCAGCCTGAAAATATCATATATCATGGTCTGGAGGAAGGCATACACAGCTATCTCTCTCATACTCTCTCTCTCTTTTTTTTTTTACCTTCCTCCTGAAATTTGATTTTATTGCCACAYATCGGGTTGATATTTTAATCAAAATAATGCAGCCATTTTCCTTTATTGATTAACAAGTAAATATGTATAAATATGTAGTTAGGGGTGGGCAACCCTTTTAGAGGATATTGGAAACAACATAATTAATGGCTTCCTCATCTAATTACAGTGCACATGTTACATCTCCCCATTGTTTTTTTCCTGGTAGTTCTTTTTTTCTTCTCTGCCCCTCTGTTGCCAGAATATCTATGGATTTCATGCAAAAGGGCAGGGGCCATGGGGAGGAAAGCAAAACAAAACAAAGCCTTAAAACGGAGCCAAGCTCTTGGTCACCTTTCAGAAAACATACATGGTATATCACCGCTGTTTCAACTGACTGCATTCTTCAACACCTAAAAATCCATCATTCTCAGCAGGTAATGATGGCCAGAAGCTGGGATGCTAACTTTCATTTCTTTTAAATATCTTAGCCGTGGATGCATGCATACATTTATTGAGCACATCTCCTTGGCCCCTCCGAGACAGGAGTTAAAGCATCATTTGCAAAGCTGGGTGTCACCAAGCTTGGGGTTGCAGAGATGAGACTCCAAGAAGCAGCAAGTATTGGCTATCAGCTCTGCACAGCACTAACGCCGACGGGAGATGTAAAAGCCTGTGTCSTACCGCAACAATCCCCGAATTGTTTAGAATTGTGTTTGGAAATAAACACTTATTAAGTGCTTTGTGAATGTGGGACATTATAAGAAGGGCTTGGAACTCATTTGGGAACAGGATATGCTTCTTAACTAGGAGTCATGTTTATTCCTGATGTTGTAAATATTCTCATGTATGACCTTAATCATAAAAATTCCAGCATTGTAAACAACTGCACTAAATCTATCCAAAAAATGGGCTCAGGCAAGGAAAACAAATATGCAAATGAATCTCATCAAAGAGAGTTTTATTATCTTAAGTATGACCTCAGTCAAATGGCTTTATATCTTTGAAGACGACTCAAGTCTAGTACACAATTCACTTCCGCACCAAAGCCAGCACTGACGCATCAGTGCCTTTTAGCCCAAGTTTGACTAATGCAACTGCAAAACTTCAAAAAAACAGATATTTGTCAAGYGTCCTATGCTCTTGCTTTAATAGAGTCAAGGAAACCAGGGGCAGGCAAAATTACGTCTGGGAGGGAGAAAGGGATTGAAGAYATTTAATACCACACAGGTGTGGAGGAGACAACTCCCCTTTGGCTCCACAGTCATGCTGCAATGGTGGATACCTCATCTTGCAAGTAAATGAATAAATAATCAACTCCTTGCCATCATGGTCTTCCTCGTGGATGTGTCAAGGGCTGCAATATGTCACAGCACCGTCTTGCTCTTTTAGTCTCTGTGTGGGAGTCCACCAGTAGCTGATTTCAAGAACAGTTGGAACAGGCACTTTTTGCATAGAGTTTGTGTAAAGTCCGTTTACTTTAATGGATTTTCTTCAGCAATTGTTCCATTTTATAAATCAGAATAACTTATTGACAATTTAACCCAGCTGAAAGATACACCTTGAAAGGAAGGATACTGTCAAAAAAACAAACAAAACAAAAAAATCGGGGTTCTTTAGACTGGTTTAATAACAAAAAAAATCAAAATGCACTTCAAAATATAACATTAGTGGATAGCCCACTGACTCAGCCAGTGGATAGAAAGCTTCACTTTCACACACTCTTCAGAGATTTTCACATAACATAAAACAAACCTTTTCCCTTGATATTTTAAATAACACAAAAATTTTCAGTTTGCCTCATTTCCTAATATTTTCCACCATGCTCACTTTGCTGGTTTGTTTTATACATCATTAAGGAAAAGCTCAAAATAATTTAATCTAATATGGAAACATTTGTACTCTCTATATTATTTATTACATATTRAAAGGAAATGCACTAAGCTAAGCAGTAGATATATATATATATGTATATCTACATTGTCTCTGGCATTTGCCATATGTTTTATTTTACTAGCAATGAGTGGAGAGTCTCCTCGAACTAAAATTGTCAGGCTTTTTGTAAGATCTTTGTGGGAATTTGGTCTCGGAGTTTCTCAGCATTGCATAATGCCTGTGAATATAGAATGAAATTCCAAAGAATCAATCACATGCGTTTCAACACATATAGCGCCAAATAAACATGTACGGATTCACATAACTCAGTTTATATTTTCAGAGAGCTAATATAAATCTAGATTAATGCTCAAATAGAATTTGCACCGTCTATATAGGCAGGAATATAATGTAATCACAAAGGCGACGAYGGTGTCCTTTTAGCTGCTAGCCAGACACGCTCAGTGAGTGGTTGCCATGTATTTCGTTTGCATCTAAAATGTCCATCATGGCAAGTACCCTGCAGTTGTAATTAGTGAAGATGCAGAATGTTATCGAATATCACAACATTTTGACTGTCAGATTGCTCTAGCTGAGGAAAGTTACTCTGTAAAATGAGCGGCTGATGTTGCAGTTGTATTGACTTTTGTGTCATGTTTGTTGCAGTTTACTAGTCAAAACAACTTTCAGAGCTCTTCCTTGTCCAGAAGGTTCAGGCTGCCTTATGAAAATGAAGCTGTCTTGTTTTCTGCTTCATAAATCATTGTCAAGCGGAGCCAGATAACAGAAACAAGTTCAGATTCCAGAATGATTATTCTTAGAGATGATGTATTAAGTATACGGAATACAACTTGATTTTCATAAGCCATGTTGACTTTGCAGAACTGAGATTGGAAGGGAAAAAAATTAGCGAGTAATTGGAGGTGTGAGAGCTTGCAAAACCCCAGGGGAGAGGGAATAGGCTGTCTGGGACGAAGTCCCCCTCTGAAGCTCTTGAAGTCTTTTCAATGCTGCCATTTTCTCCTCATCTCTGCCCTTGTGCTATTTTGCTGTTGTATACAATCCATTTGGAGCATCCTGTAGACCTATTTTACTACATTAGATAATGTGATTTCTTAGCCTTGGCTCCACGTTGCATCCCAGCTCTCGGCTGACATTCCTTCACGAATGTATTTCCCTTTCACACTCTGATTAAAATCCTCTCATTTCTCACCAGTTCTCTCTTTCCTTGTTTACATGGCCCATTTCTTCATGCGTATGCAGTCCTTTCTTAGAAGTCTGGTTGCATTTTATAGTCAAGACAAATAGAAAGAACATGACTGATCCTACAGTAATTTGCTTAGAAGTATAACAGCAAAAGCAACATCATGGAAGTAAGGTAAATTCTCGAAATATAGATAAAAGTTTCCTGTATGTGGGGAAAAAAAATGAAAATGGTCAACATTGGTCAAGCCTCTCATACCTCTATAAGAATTCTTTTAGGGAAAAGTGAGTGGGAAGGAAAAAGAGGGTGAGAACAATTTGAAAAGAAGGATCTCAGCAGGATTTTTTATTGATATGACATAATGATGTGCTATGAAATTGGGAAAGGGTTGTGGAGATGATGGGTCTGATCTGTGAAGTAGGATCTAAGGTTTTCAAACTCTATAGAACACGGGATTTAAGAGAACAGCCCTGATGCACTTCCAACTTATGTTCTATAAAGAGAAAAGAGGTAAAAGAGTTTTCTTTCTAGCTGACCTTATATCATGCACTTCCAACAGATGGGTTAACCTATGTAGTTTTTTTTTTTTTTTTTTTT